>NW_022987698.1:13687070-13782070 GCF_902827165.1 Trematomus bernacchii
AAACAAGTACAATTTGACCTTTTTAGAGAGATTTAGAAAAATAAAACCACCTCTGGGGTCATTTGGGTGGATTTGCCATATCTCTGGAACCCATCGGTCGATTTTGAACTTTTGAACCGTTAGAGCCAATAGAATCGAGGGGAAGTTCCAAAATCCACCTACACGTTACCATTGAGGAGTGAGAGTGATGCGCACGCAGTTTGCCCAAACCGAAAGCTATGTTACGCTCTGAAAACTAGGCTTATTGCCATAAATATGATGATGGATTATCAGTAATCATTTCAAAGTGACACAGAGACATTGGATTAACCTTCAGCAGCGTTTATATGTGTTGTAATGCCCTTGAACACAACTTTTGATCAGAAAACAGCAAAGGTAAGACATATTTGCCGTTTTGGCCCGGTAAAGTGAAGTTGTGTGTTGTCTTTGCTGGCTTTCGCTGCCGCGAGTTTTGGTCGCACAGGGATGATACTTATACCATTGGAATCTGTGGAATCTCAGCTTTCATATGCTATCGAGTTTGTGCAGATCCGATGAAGTATGACATATTTCTACCGTGAGTTATGTGCTAAGTACGTTAGCACTCTTTCGCTTAGTGCTAATTCAGAGGCTCGGCGTTAGACTTTTGTTTTGTTTCGTTAAAAAAATGTCATATCGTCAGGTAGCTGAGTTTCTTCCCGTTAAGTCGGTATGACACATTCATAGTAAATGTTAAGAAGCCCTGTGACGCTGTTTCTTGCAAGATGTTGCTTGTTGCCCCGGGGGCGGGGGCTCCCGGGCTTAACAGGTTAATTGTTGCCACCTGTGTCCCCTTACCTTGTGTGTATATATAGTCTGTGTCTCCCCTTGTCCTGTGCCAGTTCGTCTTGTCTCACCAAGTCTGCCAGTCATTCCTTGACCTTGTTAAGTATATTTTTGATAGACTCTTTGTGGTCCTTTTTTGATAATCCAAGTACCGTAGATGTTTTGTTTAGCGTTTTTGATCTTATAGTTTCTCAGTTTTGATCCTTCTAGTGAGCGTTTTGTGTTTTTGCCTTTTTATTAAATACTTTGTTAATCCTGACCTGTTTCTGGTGTCGTGCGTTTGGGTCTTGAGCCTTGTGACATTCATAACAGTATTTTCTGTTTTGCTTTAATTGTAAGATCTCAGACTTTTCATTAAAATAACAAGCTTGGAGCTTTCAGACACTACATCTTAAAACCATAAAGCATCAAGAAATGGCAAATAATAGTATAAATAATAATAAATAATATTATTTTAAGAATGATTAACAAATCTACTCTCAAGAAAATGCAGGGCGAGCTCTAGCAATAGACTATAATTATACAAAAAGTAAGAAAGAAAGAAGCAGTACAATCTGCTTGTTGCCATAGTTACCCTCTCTTCAAAGTCGTCGTCACTGTCGTAGAGGTCGTCATGACGAAGCCTCCACTCGTACTCCACGTTCACATGATGGTCGAATTGGTTGGACTGGGCCTGCTGCAGCTGCAAGGACACAACGCGGTTCAGATTTATAATATAAAGAGTAATGCTCAACAGCCACATGTAGAGACATGCAGCGGAGCGACGCCTCACCAGCGCCTCACAGTGGCCGTGCTTCAACCTGCGGCTCACGTCCAGAGCGGTCTCCCCTAACTCGTTTTCTGTACACACACAAACAAATAAAATGTTACTGAGAAGACAGTGTTACTGTCATGACTATCAACAGGAAAATGTGTGTGTGTGTGCTTCTACATTTGAGGACCAGTTGAGAGGAGAGATATTTTTTTAAGAAACTTAGACTTACCATAAATCAATTCCCCAATTAACAAAATTATCCTATATTATATTATTATATTCATATTAAATGTCTTAAAACATTTTTTAAATGTCCATGTTTTCTTAATATATCATCACTTTCTGTATCAGTTCTCACTTTGAAAACTTGTCCTCACTTTTCAATTTGTTTTCTGTTGGTCCTCACATGTACTGTGTACAAATATATATGTGTGTGTGTGTTTTCATTACTGGTGTGTGTGTTGGCCCTGGCTCTCAGCAGCAGCCTCACACAGTCGCTCTTGTTGTGCAGACAGCTGTAGTGCAGCGCTGTGTTTCCTGCGGATGTCTGTGCGTCCACATTTGAGCTGAAGACAAAAAAAAACACACACACACAGGTGGACACAGGTAAACATATGAACACACACTAAGAGGACACTACTCGAAATTGTCAGCAGAAATCACTGACCAGTTCTGAGCTAAGAAGTCTAGGATGTGCAGGGACGTCCTGTCAGCCAATAGGACGGCGAGATGGAGCGCTGTCTCCCCTCTCTCCTGTTGGCATGGAAACAAAATGCTGAGTTTATGTGGGTGTTGTGTGTTGGTTAGTTGAGTTTACCTGTGTGTTTACTGTTGTGTGTGTACCTGTATGTGTGCGTGCAGCGGCTGGCTCAGCTCGGTCCTCTGGGCGTGCTGCTGGATCAGACTGTAGATGTCGCAGCTCTTGGTCGCCTCCTGCAGGCCAAACCGCTGCGCTGCATTCGAGCAGTGGTTCCGCCTCACAAAATAACCGTCCTGATACTTTGACAGGATGAAGTCTTTACGCTCTCCCCTGCACACACACAACATGAATATACAGGTCAACTTTATTAAAATGATGTAAATGGGTTTGTGTTTTCGTGAGGTGAAGCAATTATCATTTCAACATAAGACATGCCTTTATCTAAATTAAAGCAAAAATAATTGTTTAATGTTAGTTGCTACACCTTATTAAAACTGTGACTATGATTTTAATTAATTCCCACTCATGCTCAGTGTGTGTGTGATGTGTGTCTTACATGTGGCTCTCCTGGGACGGCTTCATTGATGGACTCAGCAGGTTTGCCTCCAGTATTTCATTAAAACCAGAGTTACCAACATTCCTGGCCAACTGAAAGAAAGTGGAAATATATAATTGCATCACCACACTACAGAATACATTTAATAACATTAAAGCCTTGGTTCTGAGAAAACAATTGTTTGTGTTTGTAAATGTTCAGGGGATGCAATTGTTTTTTCTGGTTTGCTTTTTTGTTTGCCTTTTTGGAAGTGTATATATGGAAAAGTTGAATTTTATATTGTCGACAATATAAGACATTTATGAGGCATATAAATAACCCAAAAAAACAACAACGGTGAGATGTCAACTAGGACTTCCATGGCATTTAACGAAGAAATATACAATCATACAGGTTTAAATCATTTTGTGTGTGTTGTAACAGCTAAAGATGAAGGATTTACAGAAGAATGAGGTTTGATGTATGTCTAACTCAACACCTAACTTCAGGATGGATTATTGTTGGATTAGCTTGTTAGCTAACAGCGTGGACGTACCAGAAGGTCTGAGGTCCCCAGACTGTCCAGACTCAGAGACTGGATCCTGGAGACGTGGACCCCCATCTCCCTGTGGATCCCCGAACACTCGATACAGGTCAGGATGCCCAGGTTGGTGGAGAGCCATCCAGGATCTACAGAGACAGGAGATTAGATGTTGTCGCCATTGTTAAATATATCATATAAGTTTCTCTGAAATCTAATTAGCGCTGCTTCTAACAATTATTTTCAACATTGTAGAATCTACCATTTATTTATTTGATTAATTAAAGTGAAAAATGCAATTAGGAAAAGAAAGGAAACAATAAGAGAGTACAATAAAGTGGAGACCCTTTAAATAGTGCTACAGTGTTTATGTTATGCATGCTTAAAATATGGGAATTTATCTTTTTCAGTAGCTTTTACTGATTAATTATTATGTCTAGTCTCTATGTATTCCATTTATTTTATGTTTATCATGTGTGTTTCTACAGTATTTTCCAAAAATGGAAGCATTCCAACCCTGTTTTCATGCTCAGTATATTTATTTTAATCCTTTTTGCAAAGCATTTTGTGCTGCTATTCTTGAATGAAAGGTGTCATACAAATACGGTTTTACTATTATTGATTATTTGGGGTTTTCTTTAAACAGCTTACAAACAGGAAACAAAAACACAAACTTGTTTTGTAATGGTAATTAAACAAAGGGCTTACGCATTACTCAATTGACAGGGCATGTTTCACTTTTGAAATGGTATTACACTGATACATTGATAGATAGATAACCTGGAGCTCCGCAGTCACAGCAGTTGTTGTTTCCGGGCATCCGCCGGATGTCTTCAGTGATGGCCCGGGTCAGATCCTCTACGCTGCTCTCCCCTCCTCCCCCCCCTTTAAAGCCCCCGTCCAGGGCCGCACTCAGAGCCTCCTGCTTACTGTTACTGAGCACCGAAATCCAGCTGCACACACACAACACACAACATTTTAAACTTTTTAACGATATTTATCATACAATTTTTTTTATATTTATCATTTATTTTTGACTCACGCCACACATTCAGCGTCCTCCTCTGCCATGAAATGGTAGGTCCGATTATCTGGAGGAAAAAGGTTATATATTATGAAATCAAACACATAATTGTGTTATGTGCATGGTGTACACAGCCAATAACAATTCTGGTTTCTGATAGTTCTGGAGTAATATAACTTCTTAAAACTGAACACTATAATCGGACATCTATAACCAGGGGTGCACACAACTTTCTCAGTGAGGTACAGATGAGTACCTGGAGTCAGTGTTTGGTACTCCAACTTCTGGCGATTGTCAACGGGGGGGGGGGGGGGGGGGGGGTGTTAGTGAAGTACAGCGCTTCGCGATTGTCAACGGGGGGGGGTGGGAGTGGAGTACAGAGCTTCGTGACCGCGGAGCGTGTGAGCGTTGTGATCAGCTGTTTCAGCGCAGGGCTGCTGTACAGACCGACGTTAACAGCAGCCCTGTCTGTGCACACGGAGACCGACTCTGTCGTCCGGTGATCTAACCGCCTTCTGGAAAAGCTTCACAAGTACGTCGGTACGCAAATGCGCTTTGTGACACAAGTTACGGTACGCATTTCAGATTGTTACCTGCGTACCAGTTATGTGCACCCCTGTCTATAATGTACCTAGATGTAGGTTTCTGAAAAGGGCTTAGGGGAAACGTCCTCGCGTGCGTGCGTGTGTGTGTGCGTGATTGCGTGTGTCTTACGGGAGATGAGGTCAAAGCATTTCTTGTCCTCCACACTGGGTTTGACCTGACAGGTGAGCAGGTTTAGTCTGGTAGGAGGTTTATTAGGCTGAGAGAGAGAAAGAGGATGTGATCACTTTGATAACTAAGCTCAAGAGTTCAAATGTATAATCACACAAACACACTTACACACAGACAAACTCACAGTGGCGTGTGCGATGGTCAGGTAACAGTTGTGAACTGAACATTTCCTCTTCTGCCACATTTTTCTCAAGCTGAAACACAAAGACACACAGGATTAGTCCTACCATTATTACTACTTATACTGATGCTCCGTGTATTGTGCGCCTCTTTGTTGTTGTTTTTAATGATTTTATAAAAATAAATGTATTTATTAATATGTATACATGTGCATTTTCCTGTAATAAATAAATGAGCAAAATGAACTATGACTCCCAATACTTTAGTATTGTTACAGCCTAAGTTTGAAGCTTGAATCATTTTAACATTAACTTTTATCCCTGATCTTTATTTTATTTTATGGATTTATTAATAAACTTATTTACATTGTATTATTTTATTGTTCCGAGTACAAAAGTGTATTTATTGTGGTTTTCATTTTCATTTTCATTTTATATGTACTGTATAGCATAGCTGGATGTGTGGTTGTATGAAGGGTGTGTTTTAATTTAAAATGTTTACCCGTCACTCTTCTTGTAGAGGAATCCTGCCCTCTCTGTTCCGTACTGTTTGTCTCCGAGCAGCTGATGCATGCTGTACACCTGCTTAGGTAAAGAGTCCTACAAACACACACACACACACACACACACACACACACACACACACACACACACACACACACACACACACACACACACACACACACACACACACACACACACACACACACACACACACACACACACACATTAACACACCTGTTGAACATTATTATAGTGTTACCACATCAGTGTTTGTGTCTCAGACCTGCTCTGAGTTGACGGCCGGCCTCAGCTGATCTCTGAGGGTCACCAGCTGTTTCTTCTCCTCCTCCTGACGCTGCTTCACCTGCACACACACAACAGATCACCTGAGCCAAATTCATCTTAGTTTACCCTAAAAACCTTGATTTATGTACAGAAATAATCAAATCAAGCAGACATGTTATTTGCATACTTTGACTCCAAATGATAAACTCAATATACGTGTATACCGTGATAAGGACTCCATTCAACTCCTCCATGTACTGCTTCAACTTCTGAGTGGTGGAAACACACTCCTGCAGGAAGCTACACACAGATACAGAAAAAACGGACATGTTTAGGACACGTACATGGGTGTGGGGGGTGTGTGTGTGTGTGTGTGTGTGTGTGTGTGTGTGTGTGTGTGTGTGTGTGTGTGTGTGTGTGTGTGTGTGTGTGTGTGTGTGTGTTCTTACTTATTGTGGCTGTGGTAGTGTTTGATGAGGTTCTGCAGAAGGTCGACGCCTCTCTTCGTCTTTATCTCGTTGACCTTAATCAAATACTAACAGAGAGAGAGAGAAAGAGGAGTGTTTGATGGCTGACCATTTTTAGAGTAGAAAAGTAAAAAGGATGAAAGGGGAAGGAGGAAGAAGGCAAGGATGAGAAGGAGTAGAAGAAGAAGAGAAAAAGGAGCAGAGATTATAGTAGAAAGACAAAAGGGTTGGGTAGATGAGAAGTAGGAAGAGGAAGAAGAAGAAGAAACAACAACAAAGCACAAGGAGGTGAAGGAGGAGGCGGGGTCAAAGATGGAGGCGGAGTCACTGACCTCACACATGCTCAGTTGGAAGGAGCGTCTCTCCTTCTCGAGCTCCTCTGCGATCTCTCCTCCGCTGACCTCGTTCCTCACCATCCCATACTGACGAGCCAGCTCCCTCTTCTCCTTCTCCACCTGCTTACTGCACACACACACACACACACACACACACACACACACACACACACACACACACACACACACACACAAACACACACACACAGACACACACACACACACCACACACACACACACACACAAACACAAACACACACACACACATACCATGTATACATCACATCAGGGGACATTACATTGACTTACATGCATTTCCTGGAGACTTATCCTAACCTTAACCATAACCAACACATGCCTAACCCTAACCCTAACCCTAACCTTAACCAAGTCTTCACCCTCAAATGAATGATTCTCCTTATGGGGACCTCCATTTTGTCCCCATAAGGGAGGCGAGTCCCCACACGTGACTGTGTAAACAGATTTAGGTCCCCACAAGTATAGTAATGCTAGGCCACACACACACACACACACACGCACGCACGCACACACACACACGCACACGGTTGGCAGATCCCAAATGTGCGACTGCAGGTAAGATACCATTACTATTCCCAAGAAAGTTCAACAAAAATGAACTCCTGTCCACTCCACAATATTTGCTTCTTTGCTCACGTAGAATGAGTGGAACGTGAGGTGTGTCTTTAATGCTTTATTCACCCACTATTTACATCTGTCTTTTTTTAAATACCGTAATTTTCGGACTATAAGCCGCGACTTTTTTCCCATTTTTCGACCCTGCGGCTTATATAACGGTGCGGCTAATCTATGGATTTTTACAGCTCCGACGACTTGCTCTGAAAACACGGAGGAGCAAAACAACAAACGAGTGAAACAAAGCGTATATTAAAGCCCGGGAAATATACCCGTTTTGACGCTGTTTCAGGAGCGCCTCTAACATTGTTTTGAAGGCCTGTTGCTAGCGGGGGATGCTAGCGGGGGATGCTAGCGGGGGATGCTAGCGGGGGATCCTCGGGCTAGCCCTGTAGACACCGGGCCGAGAGAGCGCAAGGGACCGGGACAGGAGCTCCGCGGGATAACGACCAGGTTTGACTGACCCTGCCAGTCCTATCTTATAACACAAAGAAGACGTAACCTCTCCTAAGTTTGAAAGTTGAAAAGTTTGTGTGTCTGAAACGCTATGTGATACAGTACAGTTTACACAGCACAGTACATGTTCTGTAGCTACTATTGCACTAAATGGTAACACTTGAATACGTTATGCAAATATGCAACTTGTTTGTTGAAATGTTAATAAATGGGAGCTTCCTCAAACAGCCATCTCTTTCCCGACAATCCCCTCTGTGCACGAACCCTTAGATATGGTAATTAAACATTAAAACACCTGCGGCTTATAGTCCAGTGCGGCTTATATATGTACACATCATTCAATTTAGCTGCTGCGGCTTATATTCAGGTGCGCTTTATAGTGCGAAAATTACGGTAGGTCATTTTTGTAATAGAAATAGATCCTGACCCCAGAATTAGGATCCTTAACACAGGACTATCCACATCAAGACGCTTGATCAGGTTTCTCTAAACCTCGTAAAACATAACAAACAAGGTTTCTGAAACCGTAGTCGTGATGTTAACTGTCTCAAAACTAAGAAAACAGACTGACTTGTGAATTTAAACCCTTTTGGTGTTCTTGAGATCATTTTGTTTTATCATCACTCACAATCTGCTCTCATAGTCCCTCCACGCTTTGTCAAAAGGTTTCTTCAGATCCTACAAAGAGACAGAAGAGGAGACAGGATGTTAGGTTCTCTTTTGAGAGGAGGCTGTAATCATTTCAGTTAGGAAGCACCATCCTATAAGAAGTCAAAATTGTAAAAAACGAAACTGTGTTGAAAGGTTTTTTCAGTCAAGTGATATGTACATTAAAAATGAAGTTCTCACCCCCTTCACCTCCCTCAGGTCTCCTTTAACCAGAGAGTCCAGGAAGAAGTTGATGTTGTGGAGCATGCTCTTTAACTGCACACCAAAACACAAAAATACAATTAAAGTAACTTCCCCTGTCAACACAAATAAAAACATGCTAGACAGACCTTGGTAATAAAAGATAACTCCCAGCATGTTGTTAATTGAAAGGTAATATTGAGTGGGCAGGAGACAAACCACCACAACCAGTTAGATGTTAAACAGATGTTTCTCAATGGAGTGTTGAATGGACCAGGTCAAAACTCATTGACAAATTGGGATCAAAATGGTTTTAAATCAGATGTTTTTCCAATTGACGTTCGGAAAGGACCAGAGCCAAATACCTCTGAAGAAGGTCAAGGTTTCCAATTTGATTTTGAATGACTTTCCAAAGTTAAGTAATTAGGTGTTTGAATTGGTGATTTTCCAGGGAAGTCTATAAGGGACTGGAAGGACACAGATGGTGTTTATGTGTAATCAGAGGTTATTCCAATAGAAATTGGAATGTAGCCATTAAGAGCCCGTTGGCTTTAATAGTGGGCTTTAATGTAGTATTGAATAGACAATGAAGGATTAATCAAAGGTTTTTTCAATAAGGGGGTTTCTCAAAAGAGTTAAGAATAGACTAGCTAAAAGACCACTGATTATTGATAAAAATGTCCAAATCAAATGTTTGAATCCAACTGTTAAACTATAATTGTTTTGAACAATAGGTATACCCAATGTAGGATGGAAATTAGCAATTAAGAGTTTTTTAGTTAAAAAGGGCTGGTCCATGCCAGACTCCTTTGAGAAAACATCCAACTAAAACCTTCTGATTGGATCTTAAATTAGGAGCTCTTAAGCTCTTAAGAATTGTTTAGGGAGGGAATTTGTGTTTGTGAGGGAGAGAGGAGTCTACCTTTGGGGGAAAAAACCCATTACCTGCTTTTTTGGTAAGACCTCCTTTATCTAAAGGGAAAACATTGTGTTCTGACGATCATAATAATCGAGCAAGCCAAGCCTGGGTTTTTTAGCTTTAGATACTGTCTGGTAAATTGGATTCCTTCCTCTTTTGTTGGATAATGCAACAGGTATGTTGTTTTCTAAGTCAATTGTGTTTGGGCATTTAAATGCCCAGTAAGTGTAATCCTTTGTTGTGGGGGTTTAATTACAAGCCAAATTGTGAGACTATCCTCTTTTAGCCAACCAAGCGTACCACAGAAGCTCCAGGACTACACTTGCTTCTTAGTTTAAAATGTAAGCTGATGTTAAACTGTATACCGTTTTATATCTTACCAGGTTCTTCATGGGAGAGAGGAGGTCTTTGGAGAAGTCGGCCAGACGGCAGAAAGCTGATCCGACCTCCGTCTCTCCGTTTGAGTGACAGTTCACCGACAGCTTCTCCATCGAGTTAATGTACTGCTCCAGGTGAGAGACATGGTCTGCAGAGAGAGGGTGTTAGTAAAGGAAGTAACAGGTGTGTGTGTGTGTGTGTGTGTGTGTGTGTGTGTGTGTGTGTGTGTGTGTGTGTGTGTGTGTGTGTGTGTGTGTGTGTGTGTGTGTGTGTGTGTGTGTGTGTGTGTGTGTGTGTGTGGGTGTGCGTGCGTGCGTGCTGTGTGCGGTCGTGCGTGCGTGTGTGTGTGTGTGTGTGTGTGTGTACCTTGTCCTGAGGCATATTTGGCTTTAGCAGCTTTCTTCATCTTCTGCAACACCAAGCGGTCACTGTCCAAAACCTGAACACACATACACACGTACATGAATATTTAACAGTTTCATACATTCATGTTTTAATCATCACTCTGGAAAATCTGCTGAACGTGTGTTTGTGTGTATGTGTGTATGTGCGTGTTCATGTAGAAGCCCTAATTCACCTGCTGACTCAACACACACACACACACACACACACACACACACACACACACACACAGAGGACAAGCTTTGTTCTCTGACACAGGCAGCTGCATTCCTGCGTTACACCGAGAGCTCTGTCTTTCTGCGTGAATCAGACTACACACACACACCTTTTTCACAGAGGAGATTTTGCCTTGTCATGGTAGGACGAAGCAAAGAACAAGTATTGCAGTAAGCCATGACAGTGTGACAGTGAGACGATATTACATTTACCAGGGAATAGCATGACCTGAAGCAGCTACATGGGATCTAGCAATCATTAATTACAAATAAAACATCTGGATTGTTTTATGATGTTAACGTCATCTGTGCATCAATGAGATGATTTCATTTCATTTTAGGTATTTAATTCACAGGATTTGAAAGCTCTGTGTGGTTTATCCATAAACCGTTTTTAAAAGGGATAGTTCACCCCGAAATGCAAACAAATGCATATTTTGTCACACACACTCCCACAGGGATGTTAGCCTTTGCAGAACATTTAAATGCACAAAAGCCTAGGCTATATAACACACTACAGGAACGGGAAAACACCAAAACCATAACAGGGCCTCTTTAGGAATATATCAAGGATCAAAGGACTTATTTCTCAATAAGATTTGAAAAAAACGTGTTCATGCATTTGTTTTCTGGAGACCTGTGCCTTCACAGGTCTCCCTAAAAAGAAATTAATTAGACAGCTGCTGCTTGAGTCCTTGCTAACACCAAGAATGTGGATCACATCACTCTGAGGACTTCACTGGCTTCCTCTCTGTGAAATAATTTATTTAAAAATACTGCTACCGGTTTACCAAGCACTGCAGGGCCGAAATAGATGTCAGATCTTCTGCTACATTACAAAGCACTCTCGTGTCTGCCTTCTGTCCCCAGAATCAATACTAAATATAGCGTTAGTTTGTTATGCTCCATATATCTGGAAGAAGCTCAGGTCTGCTCCAACTCTCACATTTTTTTAATCAAGGCTCTTTGTTTACTGCTGCCTTTTACTCTATAAAAGTTTTTCATTTCTTACAACGCACTGTAACTATTATTGTTGTGATTCGAATTTTGGAATCTTACTACACCATAAACATAAGCAAAGAATAACAATATTATCTTGATATTTACAGAACAAGAGAAAAATCCTGTCAATCATATTCTCATTTATTTTTTGATATTGTGCATGACACTAATATTTGATATTTTAATATAAATTGTTGTCGATATACCAGTATATAACAACATACCTTTAGTCTCTTTAATGACTGCTCTTATTGTATTTGAATAAAGCCCTTTTAAATTGCCTTGATGCTGAAAAGCTATACAAATACATTTGCCATTCCCTTTTAGTGTAATTCTTTTCTTTTTTTAAGCAAATTGTAATTCCCAACTTTCTATGCTCCCACGAATGCAGCATCAGCATGCGGGTTAGCAGATGATCTGATATCCTCATTAATAACCATCTCTCTGGCTCCTCCTCATTACCATTAAATACAAAGACAATGAATACTAACGAGGGATAATCTGTTTCCGTGGTTACATATGCCAACACTGTTGGGGGTGAGAAAAAAAAGCGGGGGGGCAGTTGTAGGTTCTTTTTTTTTAGGGCAGTCGAGGATCAAAAGTCTTCGGGTCAATGACTCCACTGACCAATTGTGTGTGTGTGTGTGTGTGTGTGTGTGTGTGTGTGTGTGTGTGTGTGTGTGTGTGTGTGTGTGTGTGTGTGTGTGTGTGTGTGTGTGTGTGTGACACATCTGAAATCTGAACGGCACCTTGCTCAAAACAATGGGTCTAATTTAATTGTAAAACTAATACAAATAGGAAATAATTCAACAACTATTTAAATGATGGATTAATTGTTGAACTATTCAGATAAACAAGAAATCTGAGGATGTGAGCGTGGACTCTGCAAGGCCGGATTAAAGTGAGAGGAGCCCCCCTGAGGCAAAACATTAGCCATGAACATGTCAACCATGAAATCAGCTCTTAGCCAAACATTCACACAGCGACTCAAACCTGGTCCAACTAACTTCTAGACCTGTGAGGATATTCATTAACTTTCTTCTATCATGCTTTTGTTTTCTGGATCAGATATTGTAGGAAATCTATTAAAATACAGTTAAAAGTATTAACGTTTGTTTTGGTCATTGCAGTTTGGGGATTTCCTTGTTGGTTGTTTGTTTGTTGGGATATTTTGTTTTATATTCAAAAGAAGATGGAATTATTTTCAGAAACTAAATATTTTTTGATAAAAAAATGAAATTAAGATAAATCTCAAATGTTACTAAATTCCAAATATTACTTATTGGGGGGCCCTCAGGTAACTTTTGCCCCAGGGCCCCCGAGCATTTCATCCCCCCCCCCCCCCCCCCCTGTCAGTACTGACCTCCTCCAGCAGGTAGACGGTGTTCCTGCAGCTGATCATCTTGGAGGTGAAGGAGGAGGTGGTGGGGGAGCTCCAGTCCTCCTGGACCTCCTGCACGAAGTCTGACACCGACACGCACTCCGGCATGGTGCTGCTGAGCCCGGGACACACCGGGACCACCCGGGCCTCTCAAGTCCGGGACTGACTGATCAATTCCACACAAAAGACCCGTGGAACCAGGAAAAAACCTGTTATTATAAATAATAAAATAATGTGAATTTAAAAACCCACTGTGCAAAGGCGAAATAATCCCATTAGTGATGTTCCCACAGTCCCGTGAAGAACGATTAGCATTAAGATGTAAAATCGGTAATTAAAGACCTGATCCGGTGCTTCCTTCCTCAGTGTGACTTCACCGCAGCATCAGCCTCCTCTTCCTCCAGACAAAAGGTGATCAGATACAGCAGCAAATAAACATTAACAGCAGATTCCGCAGAAAAGCGATGACATTAAAAACAGTCCCGGGTCATAAGAGTGTTAAACGCAACGATGTTTCCCCGGTAGAGCCGCTTTATCCAGGGATGAACCCATGAAACCCGCCCGGGTCTCTCGGTGTGTGAACCGGCTGACAAAGAGCGGAGCAGCAGAGAGGAGAACCGGAACCCTATGCACCGGGACCGGGTTCAGAGGAGGGAATCAAACCGGTGTCTTCTCTCCGCTCCTGTAACAGCTTTATGTCTTTTCATCATCAGCTGATTTCTTTTCCTGCTTTTTTTTTCTTCTTTATTCAAACCGCATGGAGAGGCGCGTTCACGTTGAGCGACGGTGGCGGGGCTCTTTGACGCGGGAGCGCGCAGTGCTGACCGAGCAGAGGTAAACCCCATTACATCAGTGTGTTGTCAACTCATTCATTATTCATGTCAAACCTGCTGAAAAACACATTTCTACTGTAATAGGAAAATCGAGGCTGTTATTGAAATCTGTCTTTCTATAAAAATAAAAATAATTTTTTCAACCAAAAAAGGAAAAGAACAAACAAATAAATACAAATAGGATTCATTTGATAATCTTTTTATTTTATTTTTGAATACATTATTTCGTTTTTTGCTTTGAAAAAAACCATTTAATATTAATTTTATATATTAAAAAGAAAAAAAAGTCTGCACTACAGCAGCATTTGTGAGGCTGAACTTGGACGGAGATTTTAGCTAAATGCTATGCCGATATTAATCAGGTTCTTGCTTTATATATAAATATATTTCCAACGAATAATATATTGTTCCTATTTTTGAACTTATGGACCATAACATGTTTATGTTGCTTACTTGTGAGATATTCTTTTAAACATATTATTGATCATTTTTTGATTCTGCTTCCCTGGAATTATGCAAATAAAAAAACATTAATCTCGAACTTTACCATGTAACATTTGTATAAGGCAATAAACCAAAAGTAGAGCAGAGGATGATGGGAATGATATTAGTTTTGCAGGTTTTTGGATGTCAATAAACGGTATAGACACAATATGAAAAGTTTCTACATATCCTTTGTGTAACAAAGTCGTACAGACTCATCACTAACATGGAAATCCTCTTTTGCATGTAAGTAAATTGAGCTATAATCTTATTTATTTATATGAATAGCTTTCCCTTTTCTCATCAAATGTGCAATACTAATGAATAAACTTACTTGCACTTCATACACACAATCATCTTCTTCATAAATGTATTTAATTCTACATTTTACTTATGTCATTCCATCTTATATCCTATACTGTCATTTTATACTATTTATTTTACATCTAGGGGTCTTATGACAACTACTGCCTTGAGCTCTGGTCCAATACATTTTAGTTTTATTTACCAACATTTGTTTAATATATAGATATACTTGGAAGTGTTTAGGCTACATTCCTCCCGACATGAATGTCGGAAACAAATTCCATAGCTATCCATCCAATCGTTTTTGAGACATTTCATCTAATTCCCCAAATGTAAACCTTATGGCGGCCTTAGACAAAAGGTCAGAGGGTTTATCCTCTGGGGAACATGAATGTCTGTACAGAAATATAACGTAATCCATCCAAAAGTTGTTGAGGCATTTTGGTTTGGATGGGGGTCAATCGTCTGATATTATTTCCCCTCTAGTCTCTGAGGCAATGACCCAGAGTTTGTTTCAGTGTTATCTGGCATCATCAGAGGAAACATTTAGAGCACTTTTCTATAAACAAACCCTTTCTAACTTCCTGTTCATAAGCCTGAAGACCAGCACAAAGTCTTACTTTAATTCCATTCCCCTCACATTCAAAAAGCCAACTGTTTTCTCTCAAAATGTATTTTATTAGGAGAAGTTAGTTTGTTGGCTCTGCTTCCATGAAATATCTTGATTTCTTGATATTAATTAAACATGTGATTTAACTAAGTGTTGTGCGCAGGAGATAAGTACCTCATATGAATATCAAAGATAACTGCTCTTAAATTGAATTGCTCTTGAACCTAGCAAAAAATAAAACGCTTTTGAAATGAAGTCCCACTACAGAGAAGTGGAGGGACCTAGTGGACAAGTCAAATACATGGTGCAATTTACATCGAAAATTAGGGGCATGCGGACTTTCAATGTGGCAAATATTACATTTGTATCTGGTCAAAAGGCTCAAGAGGGAGCACAGTTTGTTTTTCTTTCTTTTTTGTGTGTTTTTTCTCTGTTGTCTAATAATTTTCAGCTAACGTTCATATTGAACAAACTGGTAGAGATTAGAATATGAAATTCAGTCTGAGTCAGTGCAAAGTTAAACAGAAAATATTCATTTTTATTAACTTATTTACCTTCAATATATAAAATGTAATCAACAAAAATAGAGTTTTATACAAGTTAATTATGTTTTATTTCTTTTGAGTGCGACACGGCAAACTGTCTTCAATTTACATGATATAAATATGTGTATTACAATTTGCAGTAATTTGTGTCTATATAAATGAGGATGCTGGGTAATGTAGTGCAGTCAGCGTAAACATAATAAATCATGAGTTTAACTGATCAGACTAAGTAGTGAATGCGATGTACAAGTAACATGTAAAAGTAACATGTAATGTAGATCAGTCCAGGAAACCTGAGACAGGCTTCTTCATCCTTTGATGATGATGGAGGCGATCTGCTGCGGCAGCGTGTAGATGATGAGCCCGAGGAAGAGCGTGAGGATGGCGAGGATGACCAGAGCGATGATGAACTTCTTAAACTTCTTCCAGATGAGGAAGATAAAGGTCTTCATCGGGTTGATGAACCAGGTGAAGCTGATCGAGGGACGACTGCAGGAGAGGACAGGAAACAGTTTAACAGTTTTATTATTATGAATGTGTGTGTGTGTGTGTGTGTGTGTGTGTGTGTGTGTGTGTGTGTGTGTGTGTGTGTGTGTGTGTGTGTGTGTGTGTGTGTGTGTGTGTGTGTGTGTGTGTGTGTGTGTGTGTGTGTGTGTGTGTGTGTGTGTGTGTGTGTGTTTGTGTGTGTGCGTGTGTGTGTGTGTCTCATACTTTGGTTTGTCCAGAGGCTCTGGCTCTTTGCGGGCCCGTCCCACAGGGTTAGCCTCCGCCTGCTCCAATGTTACCAGCTGCAACTCTGCCTCCACCTTCCCCTAAACACACACAAAAACAATTTTATATATACATTCAATCACACACAAAAAATATATAAATTAGATTATGTGAGTGGAAAACCTGATCAAATCAAGTATTCTGATTCAAATCCGTACTTTGTGGAATAGCATTAGCATTATTAGCATATTGTTGTTTTCTCGTACCATTAGCAGGAACGTGCTGCCGCTGCTGTCGGTGAACTGGATGTCCTCCTGTCTCATGGCACTCCTCTTGTCCTTCTTCTTCTTCTTCTTTCCTTTTTTCTTGGCCTCCTCCTTCTCCTTCTCCTCCCTCTCGAAGTCCTCGGCTGTCTTCTGGCGGATCAGCGGCCACCAGCCCTTCATCTTCTTGGCGCGGAAGATGGAGAATCGAGGGCTGGCCCGATCCTTCGCCATCGTGATCGTACACTTAGTGGAGGACTTTGCCGCCCGCACCATGTCGTTCAGACGCAACTCTATGGATCCTGAAGGAGAAAGGATGATGAGGATGAGGATAAGTTGTAGTTTTTTAGAAGACATGGTTGTCATATGAAAATAATTTGCTCTGTAATGATATGGTGAAAATGTTTTTAACCAACTTTTCCCCTGAAAATGAAGAAAAAACTCAGTCTATGTAAAAAACGCACTGAAATGAATTTAAAGGGTCAGTCCACCACAAATAAAAAAAACTTTTAATTGTATTCGTCCATGTTTGAACTGAGATCTTTGTGTTGCTCACAGTGTTAGTTTTTGTTTACATTCATTTAACCTGTCCTTCATCATAAGCCTATTTCAGGAAAGGTACATTTTAAAACATTCTAGACGTTATAGTCTTTTCCGTTGGTGTTTCTCACCCAGAAAGTCATTGGCAGCGATGCGGTCGTAGTCCCAGACCTGCAGCGTCAGAACGGCCGGCTGTCGAAACTCTGACTCCTCCAGAGAGAAGAAGGACTCCTTCTTCTTAAACACCACCTCTTTCTGCCGGGTGAGAGGAGGAGATTTACTCATAACACCCAGATCAGTTTGTTCTTTCTTACAGGGACCACTTTGGAAATATGTCTTAAGTTTTGCTTGTGAAGTATCAAGCATCCTCTTCACTGAGGGGAATATGATCATAACGTTTACTGGATATCTTGAATAAACATTGATATGTTGTGTGGACGACGGAAACGTGACCCTAAAGGTCTAGGATAAACTGGTCAATTCATTATTAAATAATCAAACCAAAGAGGAAACAAGTGTTTTTGTTTCAGCTTATTTAATGGTTTGTTTTTTTAATGCATTTCTCATTTTAAATCATTGTTAACCTAATGCCGTTGGGTTGTGGACTGTCCTGATAAAACAGCACATACGAAAACATGCCCTTGGATACTGTGAAACTATTATGGATGATTTCACAATTCTTTGACTTTAAATAGATAATTCATTTACGCCAGAGCAGGTTGCTATAATCATCAGATTCAGAAGAGAAGTCCTCCATCAGCAGGTGTCTCCAGGTGCATCATGTATATCATTTATTTTGTACCTCTGTAGGAAGGTAGTCGAAGCGAAAGACAAATCTCCAGTTGAAGTTTCCTTCTCCAGTCAGAGAGCTAAAGTGGACGTCAGTCTCCTGTTTTTCCCCGTCAAGTCCTTTTATCCAGCTGCACACAGAACAGATCAGAATAAAGCACTGAGGGGGGAATTCACCAAGACTGGATTGCAAACGCTGATAGTACAATTCAAACCGCAATGTCCCAAGGTCTGATTCACAAAGCATATTGTGTGAGATGTATTACAGCGCAAACACACCATACATTTTTGCAGCTGAGTGCAATTTTCCCTTTCTTGTGCTTGATAGCAATTATCCATGTGACAAAACATAAATGTTTCCTTTGTACAAAGAGCACGGTACGCAGGACAATGGTAATTACATTATTGGAGTGCTAGCTAAATGTCCTGTCCACTGAGGTAGATAGGCATTCTTCAAAACGTAAGAAATGAATTTAAATGTGAAAGACAAAATTAATTTATAATATTAACAAATTAATATCCCAGTCGTACACCTTTAGACTTTTAAAAACATGGCATGATTTAAAGAGCACATATCATTATGCTCATTTTCAGGTTCATATTTGTATTTTGTGCCTCTACTGTGACATATTTCCATGATTTAATGTTCAAAAAGGTCTCCCTCTGGAGGGAAGTCTAGGATTTTAGCCTTTGCAGACCATTTACATGCACAAAAACATATAACACATTACAGGAATGGGAAAACCCAAGGAAGCATACAGTAATAGGGCCCCTTGAAAGCAGGAGGACATAAAATATATATAATTCACTGCACCATTATCAGTTCAAAGTCAGGGCATGAGAGCCATTATAACTGCTCTTTAGTTACCAACAACACTCTGAAGTCACTAATAATCTCACTGCCCATTTTTTATGAAGCTCTTTTGCCCATTTTAAAAAATAATATCTGATTTAAATATGGGCTTATAGAACAGGAGCACCAACACAGCAATTGCTTCGCAGTGCAGTAAGTACTTTTCTTTTTTGTAGTATTTGTGCAGGTTAAGTGGCAGCAAAAGCCGCACATTTGAGAACTGTCATAAAAAATATATCCTTGACAACCCTTCAGAATTATCTTGTGTGTGAATCTAACCCTTTCACGTAGATGTCGGAGGACGGGATGCCGGTGAACGGGTTCACATCGTCCAGAAAGACGTCGTCGGTGTTCCATATGATCACTCGCAGCTCGTACCTGTCGCCAGGAAACAACAAGAAAGGTTACACACTGTATCTCCTTCTCAACTCATTCAGACTCTATTTGACTTTACTGTGTTGACTTACTGTTCAGGTAGGCGTGGTTTGATGTCAACAGGGGGCGGAGCAGGGACATCATTAGGAAACATGTCTACCCACATATGAAGGTAACCCTGCAACACACACACACATTGGCTATTAAGTATATTAATTACATGTTAATAATTGGGTTTGTTGTGACTGTAGTTCTGGTTGTTTACCTGTGGCAGTCCAGGTTTATCTTGGCTCAGCAGAGACCTGATCTCCACGTGCTCTGGCACCAGAGGGACGGCTCCAGGGAGGAACTCGTTCATCTCCCCCCAGCGCTGCAGCACGCTCAGGGCCGCGTGCTCCTCTATCTCTGCCTCCTCCTCTGGAGACCGCTGGTTCTTCTTCAGCAGACCTGACAACAACAACAACAACAACAACAACAGCTGCTGTGTAAGACTCTACTGTTACTGGAGGCTGCTGCAGAATGAGGGAAGCAGTAGAAGTAGCTGCTCCAGGAATAAATCCTAATAAATCCGAAATAGGCTTTTGCAAGACAAAGAGTTTTTTTAATGGGTGCCTGATTAGATTCCTGAAATAAGGACTGTGGTTAACACAAGATTAAGATTGTCATGTTTTGCTCTAAGACATAAAGCATAACAGTTAACTAGCTAGCTAGCTAATTATAAAGCTTCTACAGGCCCTCTTAAAGTTCCCATATTATACTATATTAGATATATATCATGGGACCATATCTATACAAAACATGTCTATGAAGTGTTTTGCTAAAAATACCAAACAGATCACCCATTCATGCCTCATACCCCTCTATTTCAGCCCTGTTACTAAAGTGCTGATTCTGGGTCTGGCCCTTTAAATGTAACCGAGCTGCTGCTGGCCACGCCCCTTTGGAGCTGCTGCTGGCCACGCCCCTTTGGAGCGTCCACATGCAAGCAGTGAGCTCTGTGAAGAGAAGGCTGATAACTCAACAGATTCTTAGCTAAATGCTGCCGTGATTGAACGCCATATTAAGTTCCAAACCACATCAAGGATTATTTCTGAAACAGTATGGAGCTCAAAGGCTTCCTCTCCCGCGGGTTTACCACAAGGTGAGTTCCTTTTACATCCGGCTTCTTTACACATACTCTCTCCAGTACAGCGTTTGCTCTGAGTTTTAGCGATGTTTGCTAATGTAAACACAGACCATATGTCCATCGAAATCAGTCGCATTGACCGAAGACACATTTTGAGTTGTATACACTGTTGGAGAGAGGAGATTCCTAGCTTTCTAATGATATCAGGATTGTTTTTGTACTCCAAATATTAAGCAAAATATGTCACATTATATAATGACTGTCACCGAGTCATCATTTTGAGAAAAAGACCTTTAAAGTTTCCTCTTCTCTGGAATCCATCGATCTGATTGATTATTAGCGGAGCAAATGATCAAAATAGTCCGGAGGGAAAATATTTTTGTTTGGATTACTGGTCTGGGGGAAGCTCGCGAGTGTTTGTGTGTGTATACGTGTGTGTGTGTTTGTGTAATTTTGCGTTTGTGTGTATTGTGTTTGTTTCCCGGGGAAAACACTCACGAGAAACACCGGCTGTTGTTATGCCTGCTGTGACGTCAAGTTACTCCGTTCTCCGCTTGTAATTATGCCGTTACAAGCTTCAAAGTTGTATTTATCATCTGAATTTGCCGAAACAAGTTTAATATTCTGAAAGCCACGACTTTGTTTATTTAAAATCAGATGAAAACAAACTGTAACGGACCCTGCCGTGTTATCTATGATTACTATACGCCTTACATTCATAATTTCAGCCGGAGGGAGGGGGGGGCAGCGCTGCGGAACAGCAGGGTGCGAGTGAGAGCTGTCATCTTCCCTTTACAAGCTTCAAAAATGTATTTATCGTGTGATTTTGGAAATAAAAGTTTCATATTCTGAAAGCCAAGACTTTGTTTATTTAAAATCAAACAAAACACCCGAACTCCGAAAAAATATTTTTTTACGCAAATCCACGTTTATTTTGAAATGAGCCGTTGCGACTTCCGACTGATTACTTCAAAAACACGTCATGCATTTCCGGTATGACGTCATGACCGCAGCAAATCTGGATCAGCTCCGTTGTACCCCCGTTTTATGAGATGTCGGTACGGAGGAAAAGAGAGAGGGTTTTATTTTCTGACACTTTGTGAGTTCCCTGACACACCGGGGACACATATTTATGTATAAAAGACATCAAAAAGTGCATTTTGCATAATAGGTGACCTTTAAAGGCGGTTGCTAACAATTTTCTAAATGAGACAACAGATGTTGTCTAGGGCATTAAACGCCATCACGACTTTACAGCCTGGTGAATTTACTATTTTATTTTACTATTCAAGATTCAAAGGCTTTATTGTCATGTGCACAGTAGCTATACAGTGTAGTTATGGCAATGAAAATCTTCCCAAGCTCCTCCAACAATGCAAAATAGTATAGGACAGTGTAGTAGTTATGGTCTGTCTGTCTGTCTGTCTGTCTGTCTGTCTGTCTGTCTGTCTGTCTGTCTGTCTGTCTGTCTGTCTGTCTGTCTGTCTGTCTGTCTGTCTGTCTGTCTGTCTGTCTGTCTGTCTGTCTGTCTGTCTGTCCTACCTTCAGGTATTGCGTCAGATGGGATCTTGAAGATTTTGTTGAGGACTTTGACCTCTGAGGTCCTGTACTCTGGAGACAGGATGCCGTTCTTGCTGCAGATCTCAGCCAAAACAGCGGACGGCCTTTTAGCATCGCGCCACACATTGTAACCATCACTGCAGAGAGACAGTCCAGAAGAGGGACACACAGAAGACATTTCAATTTCCCAAGGGGATAGCTGAAGTATATCCTTTCTTTTATAAGAGACAGGTACAATACTGATGTTAATCAACTTTTAAATTGTTATGTGCAGCACTTAACTAATGTGGTTATACCTAATTTCACCCCCCAAGACAAATAAAGTATTCTTATTCCGATTGGTAGTACGGTACCACTTTACAATAAGACTACCCTTATAAAGGATTCATAAAGGGTTTATAATTAGGTTATTAATTAGGTTGTAAACACTTTATTAATCATTAAGAACCATTTATAAACCAATTCTAACATAGTTTTCATACATCGACACAGGCTCACTATTTGGCAAGATGACTAAGCCTTATATTGGCTATCTAGCTTACTTCGTCTTCTTCATCAGCCAGCATCCTTGGTATCTGTTGTTCACTGAGTTCATTCCTCCCCCTTCCATCTTGATGTTTCTTGGCATCTCCTTATGACCATTTATTTATGAGTTACTAACATTTATAACTGCCAAAAGGGAGCCTTATTGTAAAACAAATCACCATTTATTAATGAGTTACTACCATTTATAATTAGTTTAAGTTATATTAAGCCTTAAAGTTATGCATAAATTAGGGCGTGGTCACATTGAGTGACAGGTCTGTCCAGTGACTGCTGCTGTTAGCTTTCTGCTCTGCTAGCAGCTACGTGATGCTACAGGGGCTCTGCCTGCTCAACTCATCCGGGGAACATAACTTGAACTCTGCCGTGTTTGTTGTGCTGGTGCCTTGTGGACTATTCTTCATGCTTAGATCGGACTATTGTGACTCGCTCCGCGGTTAAAACAGACGGTGCATGAATGCAGTTATACGGTGAGTGAAATTTGAGTACTTTATTTATGTGTTGCTTGTGTTTTTAGTCAGCTAACGTTAATGAATGTTAAGGCTTGCATGTAGTAAGCAAGTGGTAGCTACATCTATGCTAACGATGCTAATCGTAGCCTCCAAGTTAAAACGTAATAGTTAAGTGTTAAGCATTAAGTGGGATAATACTGTAGAACAAACGGCTTCTGTTTGAGGTTGGTAAAATAAGGTAATCCTTGTAAGTTAGAGGGATATTTTATTAGGTAGGTAACTTTATGCATTGATAAGGTTCATTTCAATTTGCTATGATCGATTATGTAGACAAGCTAACGTCAAAGTAGTGTTGAAGAGTGGCGTAGTGTATGTGAAATTAACCTCACAGTAAGATGTGTGTATACTACAAATATTAATGTCATATTTCAAGATGATGACTTAGATATTACAATATGGTTGGTTGAGCTGGAGTTCATTATTGAGCTTACACGTTAATGTCACAGTCATATCTGAAGAACGAACCCAAACCTTGTTCTTTTTATTAATTGTATTACCAAATTGGTATCAACCATTGGTAACACCAATGCTGATAAAGTAAACTATTTTATTTGAGTATTCCTATGTTCGGCAGTTAGAGATGGGCTTTCTTGTACAAGAGAATACAAAAAACAAAAACAAAAATATGGACCATTACTGTATAATTATCCTTAAATGATGTTATACAATGCACCTAATAAACAAGTATGGCATTTTGAAACATGATGTGCAACAATTTTTACTGTAACGTGTGTGCATTTTGCTGTTAAATAAGATGATGTTATGATTTAATTTTTGTGAGTAAAGAGAGGCGAAGTCCCTCCCTTTCCGGGGGACCTCCATGGGACCTTATTTCGGAAAAAGTATGTATTGAAGTCAATAGAGTGCCACAGTGACGCGTCCTAAAACCCGGAAGTAAACTCCTTCTGGTCATATCATAAATCTATCGATTAGATTTATGATCAGAAAATTATAAAAGTAGGGTAGACATGTGGATATTATCTGGCTGAACAAAACGTGATCTGTCTCTTCAATTTGTGTCAACCACAGACCTTATTTCAAGCTATTTTCCAAAATCCTATGGAGAAATTGCATTGTTTTTTGTCGAAGGAACCGGAAGTGGTAAAATGCTAATTTACTTCCGGGTTTTAGGACGCGTCACTGTGGCACTCTATGGCGAGAGAAAGATTATCTTTCGATCCCGTTTGAATTGTGCCACGAATTACACATAATATGATGTTTGTCAATTTAAAAGATAATTTTGCAAGTAAAAAAAAAAAGAAATGTATCGTAAAACTGTGAAGTAACAGTTTTCTTTGTGTGAAACCGCTCAATGAACTACATCTCCCGTCTCGCACCACACACCAAGACGGCCGTCACGTTGGCACATTTCACTTCTTTCTTTCAGAATGAGGCGAAAAGTATTAAAAGAGGTGAAAATCACTACAAGTCTGGGCATGTTGAGAGCTGTACATACACAAAAGAGGAGTTAGTCGGTTCTGTAAGAGCCAGCATGCGGGACCGGGATTCTGGGATTTGTAGTCTTTCTAGTTGCGTATTTTTCATAGTCTTATATTTCAACAGTTTTACGACAAAACAGTTTTACGACATTTTTTAAGATTGACAAACATCATATCTGTAATTCGTGGCACAATTCAAACGGGATCAAGAGATACGTTGTCTCTCTCCATTGACTTCAATACATACTTTTTCCGAAATAAGGTCCCATGGAGGTCCCCGGAAGGGGAGGGACTTCGCCTCTCTATGCACGTGGACGCTTTGGACATACCTGCAGAACGAAGAAATGGGTCTTCGGAATGATGGGAGTTAAAGACAAAAGCGGAGACTAGTGTTGAAACTAGTGGAGAAACGATCAAGATGCCACCTTGTCCCTCTGATTAGACGGCATGTTAAGTCAGGAAGTAACATTATTAGTGATGAGTGGAGGGCATACAGGAGAGTGCTGAGTAACATGGGGTACAACCACTACACCATAAACCACAGCAGGTGGTGTGTGAACCCCCAGACGGCAGTCATACCCAACATTAGGGATGTCCCGATCCGATCACGTGATCGGGGATCGGAGCCGATCACGTGATTTTCACGTGATCGGGGATCGGGAGAAAAAAATCGGGGATCGGAATTTTTTTTCTTTTTTTTTTTTTTTTTATAAAATATTTTTATACATTTTATTTAATGTTACAAAACAAAAATGACCATGTTCACGTCTTAAAGTCATCCTGAGGCCTTAGTTTTGGGTTAAAATTACACAACATCATGTATGTGTTGCTTCTTTTGGGCTTGTTTTCATAGACCTGGTTGCTTATTTCTCTCAAATCTGGCAACAGAGTGGGCGCAGTGTCTAATAGTAGCAGTAAGCTAACAAGAGGCTACGTTCAGCTGGTGACTCGGGAGTCGGGACAGAGAAAATGTCAGGAGTTTGGAAGTATTATAAAATTGAAAGCGAAGGCAGTGTAACAGCCAGATGCAATGTTTGCAAGGCGGAGGTTCCGCGTGGTGGAAAGAACAGAGCTACGTTCAACATGACCAATCTAATACAAACACCACCAACAACAACACGACGAGTACACAGCGGCCACTCAGGTAACGGCACTGAAACAACCAACACTTTCAGAGACTTTTAAAAGGAAAGAGAAACTACCCCAGAACAGTGAAAAGGCCAAAAAAATAACAGCCAAGATAGCTGAATTCATCGCGTTGGATGACCAGCCGTTATCTGTTACCTTTTTTTTCCTCTTAATGCATTGCATAAAGATCGGATCGGGAAAAATTGGTATCGGCAGATTGTCAAAATCAAATGATCGGAATCGGATCGGGAGCAAAAAAAGGTGATCGGGACATCCCTACCCAACATAATGAAAGTTAGGTCGACCGTCAAAGGACATGTCCGTAGACTGAGAGGAAACCGTACAGAGAGTTTGTTGGAGGAACACCTCAAGGTTCTTGAATGGTCATCTTGGCTTGGCTCTGCTCACCCTGATGGACTGCTTGGACGCTTGTTCAAGGATATACACAAAGCCTTTCCAGTCTGAGTAACATTATGTCTTACCAAGTCTTTCATTTATGAGAAAAGCTTTCATGTTTAAATAGGTTTATAATAATAAATAATATATAATATGTTTATAATAATAACATTTATATTTATAAATAATTATAAATATCAGTCATAAATAGTCATTATTTTGAGTCCTAATTTTCTTCATGTGTGAATAAAATGTTTTGCTTGGTTCTGTTGCATCTTACTTTGCATTTCATGTGAAAAAAGTGTATTAGGTAAGCGTGAATGTTATAACTCATTCATAAATGGACATATGTATTAAACTTAAAAACAACGCACCCTTTCAGTAGTTATAAATGTTAGTGACTCATCAATAGATGGTGATGTGTTTCACACTTTACAATAAGGCTCCCTTTTACCAATTATAAATGTTAGTAACTCATTCATAAATGGTCATAAAGAGATGCCAAGAAACATCAAGATGGAAGGGGGGAGAATCAACTCAGTGAACAACAGATACCAAGGATGCTGGCTGATGAAGAAGACGAAGTAAGCTAAGTAGACAATATAAGGCCTAGCAGCACAGATAAATGTGGGCTCACTATTTGGCAAGCAACCGGTCACAGGTGCCCTGTTTATCTCATGTCTTATAAAAGCTTATAAATGATTTATAAAGTGTTTATAATTAATAATTAATAAATGAATTACAAACTATGCGTAAACCCTTTACTGTATAAGGGTAGTCTTATTGTAAAGTGGTACCGGTAGTACTGTACTCCAATGTTTTTTTAGTATAAATATTCCTACTATTGGTACCTATTGGTTGACATTTCACAGTTTTTACACCAACATGTCATTGTTTATGTTGCAGTTCTGAGAAAACTGTGGTGCAGTTGTGGTACTCACGTGTCGTAATAAAGAGCGAGGCCGCAGGACGGCCGGTGGCGGCTGTAGAACCGGTTCTCCAGGTCCACCCGCGTCTCACCAATCATGTCATTAGCGCCGATAAGATCGTGGTCCATCACCGTGACGACCAACTCCGTCTCCAGTGGGAAAGACACTGTGAGCTCAAACACCCTGAAAGACAGTTTCAGACAGATTTTGGTAAAATGAACTACGACACAGTCAAGTGGACTCCACTACTTCACCTCAAACTAACCACACACTTTGACGTTACAAACCTAAACAGCCTTTTTTCCTGTCACTAGCCAGAGTATTACAATATTTTCAGTTACCTAAAACAACAGTTGGGTGAACACAAAAAGCCAGTGTCCATGTTGACTACGCCTAAAGAAAATGTCATTGAATGAAACTAAACGTAATTGTTTTCAATCAACTTATAGTCCACTAAAACTTGACTAAAAGGAAACTAAGACCTTTGGCAGAGGACTAAGACTAAATAACATAATGAACACAACGACAGACAGTCAGAACGTAAAGCACAGGTGCAGGTGGACGGACAGGGACAGGTGGACAGACAGGTGCAGGTGGACAGACAGGGACAGGTGGACAGACAGGTGCAGGTGGACAGACAGGGACAGGTGGACAGACAGGTGCAGGTGGACAGACAGGGGCAGGTGGACAGACAGGGACAGGTGGACAGACAGGTGGACAGACAAGTACAGGTGGACAGACAGGTGGACAGACAGGTACTGACTCTCCGAACGTTGGGTTCAGCTGTTTGGGGATGTATCGATCAACGGTGTCCAGACTCTGCTTTCCGGCTCGGACCACCAGATACGGGTCGGCCTTACCGTTGGGGTCGGTGGGAGCCAGAGTGGTGGCCTGGAGGACAGGAACAGAGACGGTAAAACACTAACTTCTCCTTTTTAACAATAACTACCAGATAATACATTGGTCAAGGACGAGATGATGACATCCCAGACGTTCCTATCTATATTTACAAGCAATACTGTTGACAAAAAAAGATGGGACTTTAATGTTGTCTACAAATAAAAGAGAAAGAGAAAAAAAAGATTAAAAGAAAAAACCGTATCCTGTTTCATTTGCAAACTATTCAGTGTGAGACTTTGTCTGTGAAAATGTTAACTTTTGCTCTTCTGTTCTGTATGCAGTAGATGCAGCGTCTTGAATACTGACCCAGAGACATGAATTAATGATAACAACTATAACGCGTATGTAGTTCATACAGAGGCATCCGTATTAAGTTGAGACTGCTTAAATCTCCTTGAATTGATCTCAAAGTCTGTGTAAAGGAGATTGTCAAGTGAATTAAAGACAGAGACATAATAAGGACGGGCAGAGAGACCTGCAGTTACCTTGACGATGTAGACTCGGACCAGGACTTTGAGCGGAGAGTTTTTGGGGATCCCGTTAGTGATCTGACATTTTGTGTCTTCTTCATCTCCTGAATCAATCGGGTAAACCAGGAAGGAGCCCTGGGAATGGAAAGCATAGGGAAATGAACACTTCTCTGCAGGGCTATTTGGAAAAAAGAATGCTGATGTTGAAATCGAACCTTACATCACCATTTGAATGCTGCGTTGCTTTGCTTTTTAGTTTTTGAACACATTGATTCTGCAGAGTTACAAATTAAGATGGCTACACTTATATTAATAATATTTTACTATTTGTATAATTAAATTTAAGTTGTGGCATTTGCAGGATGCCTCTGACTTTTCTTTTCCAAACATTTGCAATAACTCCGGAGCATGGTGAAGTCAGAGTCGAATATATTGAAAATTAACTAATGTAATAATTTCCCCATATTACAACATGTCTGTCAATAAAGAAAATATTCAGTTTCTTTCTATATTTGTCGGTGTTTATCCTTTCAGAAACATTCTCACTGCAGTCAAAAACTGTTAGCGCTCCTGCTTGCCGCACAAAGGGATGCACTAGGTTACAAGTTATGTTACTGAAGAAAGTTGATTTAAAGCTAACCAGTTTTATCTGAATGAATGACATTAGGATTGTGTTTGAATATGACAACAGACACTCAAAGCTTTATTCGTAAAAAAAACTCAACATAAGTTTTGAATGTTAAAATATGACATTCAGTTGAGCCCTACTTCTCAGTAAAGTGACAGTCAGAAACACAGCTATACAACCACAGTACCTTGTATTTTCCCATCAGCCTCTCCTCTTCATCCTCCTCGTCACCCTCGATGCTCGCTCTGCCTTTATACAGCGGGAAGATCTGCAGCCAGTCCTGAAACTGACTGAAATCTGACTCCAGATCACCTCCGTACAGCTGAACACAAACAGAGGCAGCGTTTAATAATGAGTACTCAAGTCCTGTCTTTAACAGGAAACTAAATTGAGGATAAGTAGCAGAAAATGGTTTTGGATTTGGATTGTCTTTCCATGGTCCATTTTGGATCATATCCTAAAGTTTTCTCGACAGCAAATCTTTTTGTCTTGGCAGCTTCTTTAAGTAGGAAACGGTGCAATGGTTTTTGTGGATGTATAGAAAGCTTTCTAGCTGTTTTTTGGCTCATTTTGAAAGGTGATGTTTAGGAGAGGTAGGAACTTCCACAATACCTTGCAACATAAAAACATTCCAACATAGTCGCTCACGATTATCACTACAGTTGTAGTGTGGACTCAGAATACCTTAATTCTTCCCACAGAGGGGAAATTGACTCCTTCACATGATTTAGAACCAGGGGCGGACTGGGACTACAAATCAGCCCGGGACTCTCGGTACCGCAAGTAAATTATCAACGGGGGGGGGGGGTGCTAGTGAGTTATCCGAGCGACCCACCTCGGTGCCGCAAGTAAATTATCAACGGGGGGGGGGGTGCTAGTGGCTTATCCAACCGGCCCACATCATCCGACCGGCCCACTTCTGTACCGGCCCATCGGGATTCGTCCCGAACGTCCCGATGGCCAGTCCGCCCCTGTTTAGAACAATGTATAAAACAGTGTATTTAAAATGATCTTTATGGTTATTGTTCTTCAGGTAGGCAGCCATTAAAGGTGGCCTATTATGGTTTTTGTGGTTTTCCCTTTCCTTTAGTGTGTTATAAAGGTTTCTGTGCATGTAAATGGTCTACAAAAGGCTAAAATCCCAAAGTGCCCTCCAGATGGAGTTTTTCTCCCACACACTCCCCCCCTGCCTGAAACACCTTCATTGGACTCCTTTGTTTTCTTCTGTAACATAGTGACATCACTATATCAAATTCACGCTTCTATTGGCAGGCGCTCCAACACATTGAAACGCTAAGCACAAATTCCAAATATGAGCCTGATATGAACATAAGATGTCCTCTTTAAGACCAAGATTCACGCCCTTTTGAGCTCTATTTTGGTCTCCACCAACTTAATCTTTAACTATATAACTTTGTCCGTCTGTAACTTAGTTCCTGACAGGTCGTGAACATTAACTGTATAAAATAGGTTATGTAAGTGGAGTTTATCCAAGCTAATTTAAAGGGGACCTATCATGCAAATTGCACTTTTGTACGTCTTTCATACATGAATATGTGTCCCCGGTGTTCCAGGGAACTCACCAAGTGTCAGAAAACACAACCCTCTCTCTTTTCCTCCATACCCAAATCTCTAAAAACAGGGCTGCAACGGATCTGATCAAAACTGATACAGATTTTAACACTTTATTGACGTCAGGACGGAGGAGTTCCGCCTATATGGCCAACTCTCCACCTATCAGGGGAATGAGAGGTTGCCGTGGCATGGTAACAGCATGGTAACAGCATGGTAACAGCATGGTAACATGACGCTCGTAACTCGGCCCCCTCCTTTGCAGGGGGGCGTGGTCAGCTGCAGCGCATGCAAAGGCAGGGTGGAGGAGAGCAAAATAGAGCGAAATGAGGCATGGCTAAAATGCATGATCTGTTTGGTATTTTGAAAAAGAAAACGTATAAATATACCTTATATAGGTATGGCCCTACAATATATTATTCAAATATAGCATGATAGGTCCACTTTAATGAAAAAACACACTGACAACTCCGGGAGTCCCTAAACCATACAGTAAATGAGCTAAAAACTCAACTAGGAGCTACAGTATAAGAGAGTAAAAAACCCTCTGTCGAGCTGCAGAGTTACCATACACACATTAGATTTGCATAACACATTTGATTCAATGTCTTTGGTTGCAATACATTGTGTTTTATTGCTGACAGACTGAACTTTAAACTGTGAATCTCAGTAACCTCCCACCTTTAATGTGGCAATGTTTTTGCGTTTCGGAGGCTCGATCTCCACCACCACCATATCTTCCTCCTCCTCTTCTTCAATGTTTGCCATGGTCAGATTGCCTGCCTCTGAACCAAAAGAAAACAACACAATCAACACAAACAAACACAACTCTATTCACATTGTTTACAGAATTATTTTTGGGTTGTTATTTCATTTTGTAGTTTGCTATCTTATTGTTCAGAATTTTGTTCAGCTATATGTGCTGCGGCTTGGAAATATTTCAAACAAATTAGCAAAATACACTTTAATTGTGACTATATTAATAAGTAGGAGTTAAAACTGTACCGTTCTCTGCATGTTCCTCCATCTCCTCCTCCTCCCTCTTAGCAGCCTGCACACAGAAAACACATCAGACATGATAAATATAACTATGAATTACTCTTCTTAAAGTGTGTCATTTAATAGATACATGTATTCAATGTAATAAAACAAAAAAAACGTTGTTGTTTAAGTCATAGGTTGTAATTTTCCTAATTCTGCTTTATTGATCTGTCTTGTTTTTGGACAGTTGTTAAAAAATGTTAGTTATGTAATTTGATCGTTTTATTGTAACAATGCGGTAACATAACCAAAAGAAAATCTAACTTGTTTTATCTTTTGTTGTCTGAATTCAGGTTATCTCATCATATTAACTCGTATTTAAAAGAACCACAACTAAATTAAGTTTTGACTACGTCCATTCTCCGTGCACATTGCATATTTAATTCTACAGGTGTTGCTTGCATTTTTACTTCCTTACTAAAGTTACATCTTAAATGTATTCTACATTTTATTCAGCTGACGCTTTTATTCAATGTGAAGTCAAAACAGGTGTGTTTTTATTCTACAACGGAATATGTGTATATCTTCTGCAGTCCTGACTAACCCATGTTTTCACACAGACAGGTAAACAATGTCTCACCTCTCTCTCCATCTCCTCCACAGAAGCGTAGTATTTGGACCACCAGTCCAGCTCCTCCTTCTCCGGCGTCTCCTCCTCCAGCTCCTCGCCTTTCTTCATCAGCTTCTTCAGAGGAGCCTGAAGGGGTTAATTCAAATGAACTCATTCTTTAATCCTTTATGGCTGAATCTAGGTAGAAATGTGTCTTGGTTCCATGTCATCAAACACAAAGACGGGGAGATTATTATACGTACATTTACCAGCTTCATGGGGTTTAAGGGGATCTTTGACTGTTTTATTGACAGGTTGCTGAGTCCCATACGGGTCACTGCATTCAGAGGGTCCATCTTCCTCGTGTTCTGCCTCACTGGAGAGAAAATGAGATAAATGATGTTGATAAATGTTTCCATAAAAACTTTAAATTGACTATGAACGCTAAAGAGCATAGCTCGAGAAACATCCAATCACAAAGCTTCAGAATGAGTCTTGTGGCTGATGGTGGGGGGAAGTAATACATCCATTTTTGTAGAAATTGATACTAGAACTTGGCGGTAAAATACAATGCAAGGAAAAAAAGAAATATAACTAATATGATAAACAGACTACACAATTAAACATTGGCACAATAATGTCATTAAGAAAAACTTAGAACTTGGAATCAATACATGTTAAGGTCAATTTCGGATCAATTCCACTGAAAATAACCATGTTCCAACACAACATAATTGGTGAATTGCAAAATAATGAGCATTTTAAGGGACAGCTGTCCTGTGAAACTTTGATTATCTCCACATATTGTACATTAAACAATGTGATTAAACAAATAACTCCTACTATTTAGTTGACACTACTATTGTATTATGAATATTTATTTATTTATTTGACAGACACAGAGCACAGATTGGAAGCTGTACAAAAGTTAGCTATAATGTAATTTAGTCGCTGGGCAGCAAACATCAAATGAAATTAGGTAAACGTACAGTGTAAAAGCACAAATAAAAGGCATTACATAACATTTGTTAACAACAAAACAAATGTTAAACAAAATTGTGTTCAAAACCAATGACTCCAATCATCTCATGGACTTCCTCCATTACTTCTTTCACAGCTCTCACCTTTTGGTTTTGGCTCGTCATCTTCCTCCTCTTCCTCCCCCCCAAGCTCTCGCGGGGCGTAGTCCATGAGGCTCTGGACCACGTGGGTCCCCACCAGAGCCATCCGACCGAAGGCCCGATGCTCCACCACGAACACCGTCAGAGGGGGGTGGAGGTAGGCCTGCTCCGGCAGCTCCTGGATGGAGTATTTACAGGAAGAGGAAGGAGGAGGTTAGCTCTGCTCTGTAGGGACTGGATACACTAGGGCAGCGGTCCAATATTAAAACATTTAAAATAAATCACATCCCATGTATTTTGCAAACCGCTTTTCCTTGACCTAATGGACAACCCAAATAATAGTTAATTGCCAAGGATGGTATTTAAATACACAACTGAATATAAGAAGGAAATGTTTATAACATCGAGAATGGTGTCTCTACTCCAGTCCTCTCGTATTTTGAGACATGCATCCAAATAATGAGTATGATTTTCTGGAAATGATTGTCATAACGTGTTGTCAGTTGTTCGTGTGTTTTCAAGAATGACGGAATGGTGTGTTGCTGGTTGCTTTGAATGTCGCTACTGCAAGGAATTGTGGGACATCATTAGAGTTACTGCAGGGGGCCACAACATATTAGTTTTAGGTTTTGAAAGTTGTTCTTTCTTTAAAAAAATGTAATATGTCCAAAAATATGCATGAACAAGGATCTGACATATTATTAGTGAAGACGAATCAAGCTATTGTTTATAAAAACTCAGGAACAAGAATGGCCAATAAATACCTCATTGTAGGCGTAATTCAAAATGCTTCTGGGTCATTTCACTCAGTAATTAACCTTTCTAAAGAAAATACATTATTGGAGTGTAAAAAGCTTAAACAGTTTTCAGTAACCATCACTGACTGACCACGTCGATATAGCGGACCAGCTCTTTGAAGTTGGGGTGAGTGCTGTAGCTCTCGATCTCCTCAGAATCCAGCTGTCGCCCTGCACACTCCACCCTCACCAGGGGGCGCTCCACCTCAAAAAGCTGCACTCGCTTCAGGTCCCGCAGACCCCAGAACAGCACCTGAACACACACACACACACACACAAACACAGTGACTTCACAGATCAAAGTCAGAAAAACACTTGAATATAATCGATGTGTGTGTGTGTGTGTGTGTGTGTGTGTGTGTGTGTGTGTGTGTGTGTGTGTGTGTGTGTGTGTGTGTGTGTGTGTGTGTGTGTGTGTGTGTGTGTGTGTGTGTGTGTGTGTGTGTGTGTGTGTGTGGTACCTCAATCCTAAAGGTCTTCAGGACAGGCCGGACCCCCTCTGGGATGTTGTAATATCTCTGCTCCTGCAGGTAGGTCAGCTCCTGAGGGTCCACGCTGCTGGGGACGCGGGGCTGCAGGGGGGATATGTTTCACCAGTTCACTATCTAGATTAATTCATGCACACTACTTTTTTGTTTTTTTGTTAAAGGATCATTCCAGGTTTTGTACAACTCTTCATCGTGCCTATCCCACTAATTTAATAGCAGCAGTTTTTGTTTATATCATCTTAACCACTTTAAAGGTGGGGTCGGTCATTTTGGAGAAACCAGCTCGAGATCGCTAGAATTTGAAAATACACAGCCGGAAAAAATCTGCCACTTCCTTACAGAGCCCCTCCTCCAACACACACGAACGCGCACATGACCAATGAGGACACGAGATAAGTTTGTGCACAGGTGGAAGGCTGACAGGCAGGTAGGCCATCCAGTTACTTTAGCCGGGCCGGCTAAAATGATTGGTCGTGCTTTTTACAGTACTTCTGCTTCCACAGATGACATTTTTTCATGGATTTTTTGTCAAAGCACTTAAGATATTCATTGCTATCGGGATGTTTAGAGCATTCCATGGAATATAACAAAAAGTGTATCTCGAGCCGGTTTCTCAAACTTACCTACCCCACCTTTAATTGGAGGTCAAATTAATTGGTGAAAACGTTTATATCCCTAAATGCACAGGAAAATGTAAGGACAGTAGGCCAAAGCTAAAACTGAATGTGGGTCTGTAAACATCGAGAGATGTTTATGACTCTTTGGGTAACACATTTTCCATTCACCTTCCTTTTCTCTTCCAAATACGTTTGTTTAACCTGAGAGACACATCATTTGGAAAACTGTTTTTTTAACCAAACAAGTACTTTCAAAATTATTCAATTAATTCCTCCAAACAAGCATTTATAACTTGAATTGCCTCAATTAGTAGGGTCTACTTATAAAAAAAAATAAGTAAAAGTAAAATCTCACAGATTCTTTGCTTAAACTCTGTTGAACTTTGACACAGGAACATTTAACAAAATCATTGTGTCCTCAGCATAAAAGCGAGAGGCCAAGAGTCCGAGAGGGGTCTGCCTGCAGGCCTCCACTCTCAGGACAGTTCCGGTGTAGGCTCCACTGTCAGGACACCTCCACTCTCAGTACAGGAAGTGACGATTCTGACGAACATGTTTTTTTCCCCGCCCCCCGAAGGACTCGTCTGATGAAAGTTTTCAAATCACAATGGAGACTCATCATGCACTTTGGGTCAGCCTTGGTCAAGCCCTTTTGACCCCCCAAGCCTGGTTCTCGTAAAAGTTGACTTAGCCATTTTTCGCTCAAATGACACCATGGAGGAATGTAACGGGAGTTGACAGGGGACTCTGCCCACCTCACGAGTGCCTCACTCACGAGTGTACAGAAAGAAGGCTGAGGGGTGTGGGGGGGGAGATACTAGGCTCAATCCTCTCAATTTCATCTAGAAGGAGCAACTCTTCAGGTGTGATCAAACCTCTTTTAAGTGTGTTCCCAGATATTAGTTAAAACTGTTTAATTATCACTGATAGAAATGATGGTCGATTAAGGAGGTCAGAAAGACATTGATAGATTGACAGGTGTCACCTCTCCAAAGCTGGAGTAGTCCAGCTCGATGAGCTCGAAGGCAGCCAGCAGCTCTCCGGCGGGGGCTCTGCCCATGCTGATGTCAAAGAAACGGAGGTGGGGCTTCTTATAGTACTGCTCCACAGTTTTAAACTCCGGCTCTGCAAACGCACGACCCAGAGGCTTTGGACTGCCCTGCACACACACACACACACACACACACACACACACACACACACACACACACACACACACACACACACACACACACACACACACACACACACACACACACACACACACACACACACACACACACACACACACACACACACACACACACCACACACACACACACACACACACACACACACACACACACACACACACACACAGGTTGTTATGGCATTACTTCCTGAAGGTGCTGGGATAGCAGTATAATTAAGAGACAAAGTCCCACCCCTTCTGTTGGTCCACATGGGAACTTGTTTTGTTAGAAATATGTACAAAAACATTTTTTTATTTGAAATGTGTAATTCATAGCACTATTCAAACACGTTATACAATTTTTTTTTCATTTGCCAACCGTAGAAGAAGAAAAAGGCAAGTGTTACCATGGCGTCCTGGTCGTAGATGTTGATGGTGATAAGGGGAGGGTCTTGTTCGAGCTCCTCCCTCGTACCCTCAAGCAGAACTCTGTCAAACAACAAACTTTCACACCATGCAGGAGAGATCGTATCATTTAAAACCTGAACACAAACAAACAAACACACACACACACACACACACACACCACACACACACACACACACACACACACACACACACACACACACACACACACACACACACACACACACACACACACAAACGATATATATTAAATGTGATTTAAAGGGCAACTCTTCAGTTAACTGCACAAGTCCTACATGTGAAACAGTTGTATAATATTTTCCGTGGGCTTTGACATTTAACATGTGTAATGTACATATTAGATGGAGGTTAAAGTTTAAAAGACATTGGTCTATGCAGTAAGTGATAAGCAAGATGCTATCCCATTGAATTAGCGGAAATTGTCTTTGGAGTTCAATTAAATGTCATCATTTAATATGCCCATTCATTGGATAGCTGTACCTACCCTGGTGACTTGGCATTGAGTAGAAAAGAGAACCTTGGCAAAAGGATCTGATAGGCCGTTATCATCAGCAGCTATCAGGCCACGCCCCTGATACATGTGACATCGTAGCTGGAAGTACCTGCTGTCTACAGAGAGAGAGAGAGAGAGAGAGAGAGAGAGAGAGAGAGAGAGAGAGAAGAGTGACATCAGTGCTGTTGATTCCAGGTAAAGCTTTATTATGACCAAGTGGAAATAAAGAAACAAGAAGTGTCTGTACAGAAGCCACACTGCCCGTTGACTCACCTTGGCAGGACAGACTGACAGGAAGCTTCATCCTCCCTGCAGGGACCAGCCTCCTCTGCTCCTCGTCCTCTTCCTTGTAGATCGGCAGAAACTCCTCCGGCAAACAGTTGGTGGCCTCTTTACTGTACTTGGCCAGGCCGAGCCACATGAAAACCTCCAGCTTTGCAAAGATCTCACTTGCCGAACCATCCGGAGACTAAATAGACATGCAGAGAGAGAGCCAGAGAGATTTAGAGACTGACTGTTGAGCACCATCCAGGACATCAGTGTTAGAACTGTTACCTTCATGTAGAGGGTGGTGACCTTGCCACAGTCCCGCCCCCTTTGCTCCTCCACCAATGAAAAGAGGATGGAGTATGCAGGGATCCTGACGTAGGCCAATCGCTTGCTTCCACTCAGTAACCACAGAAATGCGTCCGGGATGGTAGTCTGGGGCTGGAAAGAGAGAGGTGTGGGGTAGGGGGTTTCAGACCTCAGATTAACTAAACATACTGCTAACATCTTTGTAGTGGTCACTTAATAACTTCTGACTTCTTTAGCCAGCAGGCGGAGTTTCCTCAGGAGTTTCCTGCTTTCCATCAAACGCTGTTTTGCCGTCCTCCTTGTGACCCTTCTCCTGGCCCTCACAGCTTGTCTAGCAACAAGGACCTTAAGATAGGTATACATGATGAAAACAGATGGTAAACTGCATGAACTGCATTTATAAAGTGTTTTCCTGTAAGCTTTCACTCATAGCACTTAACAATATCAGGCAGCATTCACCTGTTCACACACATTCAAACAGAGACAGAGGCTGCCATACAACGTGTCACCTGCTCATCAGCTGTGATGAACACTAACACACATTCACACACCATTGGCGAAGCCATTGGGGGAAATTTGGGGTTCAATATCTTGCCCAAGGACACTTGCATCTTGACTTCAAGGACCTCCAACCGACAAAAAAGACAGCCAGACACAGAAGCAAGTAATGAATTGGCAGGAAGATTGTGGCATGTATTAAGTGAGGACAGACTAACCAAATGTTTCTTGATGAAGTCCTTCCTGCATCGGTCCAGGTTGTTGGGTCGAGACTGAGACCTCCTGTCTGAGAAAACACTAAACTGTCTGCATTGAGAGAGACAAGAAGACGGACAGGCATCAACGCAAATCAAACCAAACTAAATCTATTCTAATCTACTTTTTCCAAAGGAGGAGACTGACTTGCAGGAGGCCACCAGCTCCAGCAGCACCTCCACCAAACGGCCTTTAGCGTTACTTCTCGGCCTCCTCAAGAGACGTTCCACCCCATCAAGACCAATCTCCTACAAGAGGAGAGGATGACATGTGACCAGTTCATATGCATTGTGTGATAGACACTGTGTAAATAAAAGGAAATAAACGATCACTTGACTCTCACCAGTCGGTCAGCTGTCTTGTTGAGCCAGTTGGCCTGATAGAGACGAAAGCTGTGATCTTCAAACTGACTCCAGACAAACAGACAAGGCTTCTGTTTCTCGGAGGGGGGCTGGAGAGGAAGACATTGGAACGACCTGAGAGTCAGACAGACAGACAGACAGACAGACAGACAGACAGACAGACAGACAGACAGACAGACAGACAGACAGACAGACAGACCGACCGACAGGCAGACAGGTAGACAGACAGGCAGACAGGTAGACAGGGGGAGAGACAGACAGGTAGACAGACAGGCAGACAGGTAGACAGGGGAAGAGACAGACAGGTAGACAGGTAGACAGGTAGACAGGGGGAGAGACAGACAGGGGGAGAGACAGACAGGGGGAGAGACACAGACAGTCAATCATACAGCAAGTGGCTGTGTGCAGTAATCATTGTGGGGGTAAGTATAGTAACCCCTCCAATAATTGTCAGCTTTTATTGGTAAATGGACTGCAGAGTGCTGTATCATTTTGCCTCCACACACCCATTCACACATTGATGGCTGCAAGCTACCCTTAAATGCACTGGCATTGATATCGGCAACAAACAGGGTTCAGTGAACTGCTCAAGGACATTTTCCTTAATAAGCCTCTACTTTAATGGCTGAACAAAAACCAATGGAGAGTTGTGTGTCCCTGTGACAGTAGGAGCTGTGATGATAGGAGCAGTGCCTTCTGGTAGGACCTCCAAAGGCAAATTGGTGTCATATATGAGGCCATAACTAAGAGCAATTCAAGAGCACCTAACAAATTAGGGTCTTGAGGATTTTTGGATTCTATGGTTAACATATGGATCCTGGCCTGGTAGCACCTCTACATTAGGGTTTAATATGACGTGGTCTGAGGTCATGGAGACATGGAAACATACTGGGTCATGTCCAAAGCTTCCATTGAGGAGGCAGTTACACAACGGTAAAGAAAGCTGCCACAGCAAAGGCTGGTAGACAGGTATGTCCTGCAGAGTCCAGTGTGGGAGAGGTTCTGACCAACATTTCAAGAAGCAGAAACAGGGGTTAGGTAGGAGGACCCTGATGGGGATAGTGTTGGGCAGGGGAAGGAACACTTGAAATGCTGTCACAGTCTGCTTCCTCTCCTTACCTGCTGCACTCAGTACTTTTCCACAACCCCATCTCCAGCTCTCATGCAAGACTCGCCAGCACTTCATTCCGGATTGACTTCCTGTTGCCGACCCTGCCTTCCTCAGCTCATCCCCGGAAAACCTACCAGCCTTCTGCCCCTGGTCTTACAATCTGCCTCAGCGTCTCTGGTTCCTGTCTTTCTGTGGCTGTTTGGTGTTGGTGTTTTTTTGCATCGAGCAATTATCTTGGTTTCCCGATCCTCTGCCTGGCCCCGACCAACCCTGCTCCCTACTGGTTTGTTCTGCTTGGACTTTTTTGTTTTTCTGTGCTCAATACCTGCCCTGCTCTGTAACAGCTGAGTTTCAAATTAGACTTCATTACGAACTGTTCCCAGTTTCCTGTGTGCTGCATTTGGGTTCCGACGCCCTCCGTTACACATGCCTTCTGTGGTGGAGGCCGGGTTTGTAGAACTATAGGAAATCGTGTGGTGCAAGTTACGTATCTTCTGAGAAGTTGCAAAACACATTAGGGGGGCTAACTATCCCATCTGACCTGGCAAAGTTTTGGGATCACCCAAAGGTAGCTGAGATGATGGGGCTGGGGAAAAGGATATCTTTTATTTGCTGCCATGCCTCAAAAAGGGATGGAAAACAGATTTTGGATCAAGTAGTGTTGGTAGGGGATAAAGTTACGTGTAGTGGTCACCTACCTGTCGTACTCGGTGGGCTGGGGTCTTGCAGGAGCAGTCACAGATCTGTTTTCAGATTCAGGACTCAGCAGATCCTCTCTGTCCAGCTCATCCTCAGACTCCAGCAGACCCTGCGCCTCCTCATTCAGATCCTCCTTACTCCTCCTCAGATCGTCCCTGCTCCTCCTCAGCTCCTCCCTGCTCTGGCTCTTCTTTGACTTCCCAACCCCCAAAACCTTCCCATAATTCCCTGCCAAAAACAGAACAGCTGATTGACGATTGATGTTGGACATACTTTGTCTTTTCGCACTGTTGGTCTGACATTTTTAGAATGTTAATTGCTCAGTGTAAATTGGATATTATTTTTGACTTAATGTATTAATAAGTACTGAGAATTGGACATAGAATAAAATGTTTACCTATTGAGAGTTCGAATGTCATTGGTCTGGTTCCTACAGACGGGTCCATCATAGTGACCTCAAACAGAGACGCGAACAACAGAAATTCTTCCGTGCGACCCAGGAAACCCTGAGGACAAAAAACAAGACAATACTGAGAGCTGCAGGATGTCACCTATCTGTTATCTACCTGGGACACCTCCTCATCTGCAACTCTGTTTCATGCGGTGAAGTTGAGTCCTGGTTTCTCCTTGTTTGTATGTACATCCATACACTTTGGTCAGGCATTAACACGTTTTAAGAATATTGCTAGTTTATTCTATGCAGATGATGATGAAATAAATGTTGGGGAGGAGAGGCAAAAATGAGCAAAAGACAATTAGAGAAAGAAGGGTAGTAATAAATAAAAGCAAAAAGAAGCTAAAACAATGTTTTCTTTCATTCCAAATTGTTAATTTGAGTTGAAATTATTCTGAAATATTTGTTCTGAATTCTGAAATATAAGATTTTAAAGTATTTATTGTTATTAGTGACTGCTAGGTCTCTTGGGTTCTTATATTTATATTGACCTTTTTTACTGCTGCTACTTATTTTTACCATGTTGTGTTTTAATATTTTATTACACATATTTGGCCTCTTTATCATCAATATTTAATATGCGAGCATACTTAGCCTTTCATCTGTACTGTCCCTGTACATTTCAACACTGTGGGACCAATTAAGGATTTCTGAATCTGATTTTGATATCGAGTGTATCAGACCCAGTTTAACAGCTGTGTTTGCCAACAATTCCATGTTTATTGTTTATGCACATTATGATATGTTTATGTTCATGACAATAATTTAAGGGTGGTATCTTCTGAGGAAGTGTGTGAATTTATTTTTGCTATATTTAGCGACCATACAGTAGGAGCTAGTGATGCCTGCTGCTTTAATTGGAAAAGGGTTTTTGACACTGGGGTTTTCCACTTGTATAATGTCATAATCTACTGTACTCTTGCTAGCTCTTCTAGATTACCCAAACTAGCTTTAGAAGGCGGTGGTGGCAGCACTGACCTCAGGAAGTGGATGGGTCTCCTCGACCTCCACAGTTACAGCTTCTGGTACCTCAACTCCTGCATCTCCTGACTCCTCAACCAATCCGCTAGAAGACGCTACTGCAACAAGGAAGAAAAACAATGTATAAACTACAAATACATGTGGGGTTCTCCCAACCAGGACATACCTAAAAGACCATGGGGAACGACTTGTGTGGGTCAGACTCAGTAGACAGACCTTCCTTATTCTTCTCCCTCTTGCTTTTCTTCTTCAGGCCCAGCTTCCCAAATGCTCCTTTAACCTTCAAGGACATAAAAGAGTCAGTGAGATGAGAAGAGATGATTGCTAAGCTCAGTTCAGTATCATTAAGGTCAAATATTATGTGGTTTGATATAGTGGTTGCCAAAGTAAAAACATCCTGCCTTAGATGAAACATGCAACCGGAAATGGATGCCACAAAACTGATGTTTTGTTCTCGTTTAAAGGACAAAATTGGCTAATGTACTGCATATCAGTGGCGTAACAAGGTTGTGATTGGCCCTGGTGCAAATATTTTTTTGGGCCCCCCCCCCCCCAAGCAAGGACACACACAACCACTCAGAAGCGCCAACCAGTGGTGTAGTTGGGATTTTTTTACTAGGTGGACGCTATTTTAATTAGGTCATCCCAAACAATACCACAAGTGCGCACGCGCGCAGTGCACTCACAAAACGGGCAGACAGGTCCACAGAAACTACCGGTATGCTTAGTCCTACTTTAGTTACTGTACTGCAAAAAGCAGACGGCGCTGCGCTCAACACACACAGACTCAAAACCATGGACACACAGGCATATAAGTTACATAAACAATTTATAGGCCTAAGTTGCATAAATGCTCGAGCTACAGTATTGCAACTAAGCAGACAGCGCTGCGTCTCTCTCTCTCTCTCTCTCTCTCCACTTTCAAAATCTATTTAAAACTCATAACAAACAAACAAAATTCCCAAACTTGTCCTGAAATTAACTTATTAAATAAACGAAACGAAAAATATAGCCTACTTATGCAAACAACATTGAATCTGGACTTGAAATAATTCTGATTAGGCCTAGCCTACATCCATGGCGAATAAACGGATCTTGTATGCACACCGCTTCGGCATTATTCCTGGCGCGCGCGCTCTCTCTCTCTTTCTCTCACCCTCTCACTCTCACTCTCACTCACACACACACAGTGCTGCCCCTCACACACACAGGCTTCAAATCAAGTTGTCATTATTACAACAAATACACACTTGCAACTGATAGCACTGGCAATGATTTTATATTTATTAGACTATTAAAAAAAAATCATGCTTCAAAAAACAACGGCACAGCGAACTAATCACACAATCACAGAAGTAATCATTCTTCATCATGGCACAGCGGCCAAACGTTATCACAGACACAGGTTACATAGGTGCGCACCATGCGCATTTTCCAACATAAGAGAGGTCACAATTACATTGCGACAGATTTAAATCTCCGATCCCTCTCCATAACAAGAGAAAAGCTACACTCACCATTATTCAGCCATTATTATTAAAAGTTAATCTTGCGGCCTTGCGCTCAGCAAAGTCGTCAACAATGCTGCTCAGGTCTAACTTCTGTTCTCTATTGAGAGTGTTGCCAATCCACTGAGTCGTTCTTGTCCCATGCTGCTTCTTAAATACGTCTTAATCAATTTCAGCTTTGAGAATGAGCGTTCTGCGGTCGCAACAGTGACAGGTATGGTCATTCATGTTTTCCAGTATTTTAGTCTGTCTAATTTTGTCAGTTTAGCCTTTACATCTCCTTGTTCTCTCTTGTCCTTTCTCTTTTGAGCGCCGCTCTTGTCTTTTGGTTTGCTGTACATTATAAATGCAAGCTATTCAATTTGTTATAATGCTGCCGAACTTGCTGCTGCTATAGCTATATTATAGTACCTATAACTTTTGATGTTGATTAAACGGTTCGCTCATCACGCAAGGTATCGCATGACATGAAAGGGAGCAAGGTCATTGGACAGACAAATTACAAATTAATTTAGGTTGCTTGGTTACTTTGAAGACTGCGTGAACCAGTCAATGCCATTGGGGCCCCAAAAAATATCATTAGAGCCCCAAAAAAGAATATATATATGTTTTCTTTTTTGCATGGGCCCCTGGCCGGCTCTGGGGCCCCGGTGCAATGCACCGGCTGCACCGTCGATAGTTACGCCACTGCTGCATATACATAATCAAACTGAATGTACCACATACTGTACTGCCTGGAAATTAACGTTTAAGTATGCTATCACCAGCTGACTGTTTAAACTTAAGTAACCTCCGACAAAACGTCTTTTCTGCCTAACATTACATTATCGATCACAAAGTTACCTGTCTGAGCTGAATGAAGATAGTTGGCACCTAATTGCTTAAATTCACTAAATTTCACGTTTTTTTGTATTATTCTGTTAAATATGTCTGTAATCAATATTTTTGCTACAGTCCATTTTATTTGTAAGCTTTGTGTATTTTATAATTTACACCAGTTGCCATCATCCATAATATTTGTATTTCAAACTGTTAATTATTCAAAATTCAAGACCCCGAAAACCGCCATTTGACAGTCTGCAGTATTCAATGCTTTTTTTAAAGAATTCTTATGCTCAGATATTGTCGCTTATCGGATATACCTGTGGGCTTTTCTTGCATACAGAAAATCTGCATACTATGCAGCAGGAACGCACTACGTATAATCTACATTCTTACTATGAATATAAGGTTGGGATTTTGGATTGACCCTCTGAGGTTACTCTTATTTAAAAACAGTAAGCAGGAGTTACCTTCCCCAAAGCGGCAGAGGGTTTATCTGGTGCTATGGCAGCAGGGGAGGTGTACACCTCCACAGAGAGAGCCAGGAGGATTCGACCGCGGTAGAAGATGCCATCACCCCAACCCTGGTTTAAAGCCTGGAAGAGAGAGTTCAGTCAGGAAAAAAAATGTTTATACAAATGAGTTAAACTGGGATGTAGAATTACAGGCTGCAAACAAACCCCGCTGTCCCCACTATCACCATGACACAACAGTCCCAGACTTAAGCGGACTGAAAAGGACAGCTAATGATTTGTGGAGTAAAAATTCCGCATTTTTGGGCAATACTTTTATTCACTCTCTTGGCAAGAGTTACAGGAGAAGATTGATAACATTCTGTACGGTCAATATGAAGTCAGTAGCTACAAACAAACTTGCTATGCCTTTTTTTTGTATCTGTACAACATACTGTAGTGTAAAACATTCTAGTTGTGTTTCCATCAGAGGGTTATGTGCTGAATTATTTCTTGGCTTGGATGAACTGAGTTCTGCAGACATGAGAGTATGTAAATGTCGGATTGAATTGTCGTATCTGGTTTACCTGGTGGATGTCTCCGAGGGTGGAGTTCTGAGGGGAACCGTACAGGTTCACCCAGCATGGGCCAAAGGTCGGGTTAAACCCTGCACACAGAAAGATGTTTTCTTAATCATGTAAATTCTTTAAAACAGCTCTGTTCAGAGAAACACAAGTAAAAGCTGATCTATCGGAAAAGCTCAAAATAAACATTTCAATTTCATTTAAAAAAAGTTACAGATGCCCCCACCTAGGTTTTCCCCCTGCAAGTTGAAGGACAAGTCACAGCCAACAAACAGCTGATATACAGTATGTCCTACCCCTCGGATAAAAACACATTTTATCCTGAAACTAACAAAATGAACATTCACTGATTCCAGTTTCAATTGTTCTCCTCTGGCAGGAAATAAAACCTCAACCTCTTAATATCTCCCATAGGTACTATGCATTAAATTATTGCATTGGGGAACTATGTCTGTAAACAAGCTTTTTCTCCTACTCCATACTGTGAGCCTCTGCACATTACTCTGACAATGTTGCACAAAACTTTAAAACTGCACTGCTCTTCGACTTTAATTCAGATATACTGTACATGTTTTCTTAACAATAGTTCTTCTTAATGTCTTTTTATCTTTTTTTTTTCTTTTTTCAATTTTCTTTTTTCTTTATTTATCTATTGTATTTCCTCTTACTGGGTTTATGTCCTTAAAATTAAGCACGAATATATTGTATTCAAATAAATTAGAATATAGGGCTTTCTCTAATTTAAGACTGTGTCAGATAAATAACTTTCTCTAAGAAGGTGTGGTGTCTGATGTTTATTATAGTACCATTCTATTAAAAATGTAAACATTGGGTTTATACCGTTCCTGGTGGGGTCAGAAATCTGCTGCAGGTCCAGGAAGTGCGTTGCCAGGGCGATGTCTCCCATCTTGGCGTCATCAAGGACCTGGACTCTGATTCGCTGAGCCAGAGGAGGAAACTGCTCGATGAAGGAGATTTCTTCGTTCCAAACGGGAGAGCTGGTGGCGCTGGCGACCGACGTCTCCCCCTGATTGAAAAAATACTGCTTATTTCTGTGTGTTTCCAACACATTTAAAGAACCTGTAAGAATTGGATACTTGAAGTTGAAGTATTATTATATATTTTTCTTGCAACCAAATTGCACCACTTGCACAATTTGTATTTCTTTTTTTCCTTTTATGTTTTAGGTGTATTATATTGCATTGTTGGGGGAGCCTGGGACTTAAAGGTGGGGTATGTAATTTTGGAGAAACCAGCTCGAGTGCGCTAGAATTTGAAAGTACACAACCGGAAAATATCTGCCTCTTCCTTCAGACTTCCTTACAGAGCCCCTCCTCCAACACACACGAACGCGCACATGACCAATGAGGGCACGAGATAAGTTTGTGTACAGATGGAAGGCTGACAGGCAGGTAGGCCATCCAGTTATTTTAGGGTGATTGGTTGTGCTTTTTACAGCGCCACGGCTTCCACAGATGACATTTTTTATGTATTTATTGTCAAAGCATTTAATGTATTCATTGCTATCGGGATGTTAAGAGCATTCCATGGAATATAACAAAAAGTGTTTCTGAAATAAATTACATACCCCACCTTTAAGTAAGATTTTGGATGCAGAAACTTAACTTATAATTGATTATTTCAAAATGGTTGTAATAGTACTTTTACTTAAGAAATGGATCTGAGTACTCTTTTCTCAAATGTGAGTGACGTCCAGCCATGTGTGCTCCATCCTGAGTTCCCCCTAAAAGCAAAGAGCTTTCTAGGGGCTCAAAATAAAGTACAGGAATTAAGTTTCTGAGTTCTTTAAAAGGTACTTAGAGGAGAAAAAATCTACAACAATTGGTTTTGACTCAGTACCTGTTGTCCAGCGAAGGTCACTTGAACGTATGGGTCAATGAAGACTGTGCGGTCAGTGGCCTTCGACATCTTGGCCATAAGCCCCGCCTCCATGGTGGGCAGACCCTCGGCTCGGTAGATCCGGACACGGAACCGAGCCCACGGACGCTCAGAAGCCATTCCACGAGGAAGCAGCAGGTTCCTGCAAGGAAAACAACGTCAGAACCCAGAGCCAATCACAGCTGCATCTCACACTTTAGATAATACGTACACTGAAAAAACGAAGCGCTGACTTTAATTAAATGTATTATGTCAACAGATTTCACATAACTGTATAAGCTTAGTTGAAAGCAATAATATCAAGTTTGAATAGAAAATATTAGGTTCAACTTAATATTATTGCTTTCAACTCACCTAAAAACAGTTATGTGAAATCTGTTGACATAATACATTTAATTAAAGTCAACACTTTAGTTTATTCAGTGTAGTCGTGTAATAAGTGGGATAATAGAGAGAGAAGAGGTTTTATCATTTGTTGCTTAAAGAACAAGAGACACCCAGAATTGAGTATTCTCCCAAACCCTGATATAATAAAATCAAGATTCATATGACGATGAAGAACAATTTTCCATAGTGTGCTGTTACTGACTTCTCTATGTCGTCACTGGCTGAGGATGAGGAGGGGGCTGGCAGGCTGGCCATGCTCAGAGCATCTCCCTTCATCAGCACGCTGAGGCTCGCCTTCACGTAGCCTTTGATCCCTGATCTGGTGTCAGCCGGGTCCGTGAGAGGGGCCCACTTCTGGTAGAAGCGGTGGTCTGGAGAGTTTGGCACAGAGGTCAAAGGTCAGAAGGTAGTGTACAGTATTTTATATCAGAGTGCTGCAGTGCAACGGGGCTGGTACCTGGCTGGTTGTACACGGTGGAGATGTCGATCTTAAAGGTCCCAATGTGGGTCATCAGGAAGGCCAGGGTCCGCCTGTGAAACACCTGAGAGCAGGGGACGTCAACCAGAGGTGAGAATTTTCGGGCCCCTCCCAAAACTCTCATCAGGTTAACAGCAGTAGGAACAGAAGCAAAACATACAATAAAACTTTAAAACAGACCTTTATCTCGATGACTTTGTCAAATAGGACCTGTGGAGTCTCCTGAAACTCAAACTGGAAGTTCTAGAAGACAAGAAAAGGTAAACAGCTGTTATATACTTATTGTACACTTTATTCTACTGCACTGTATTTAATTGTATTGGACTGTATTTTACTTAAAACAACTCTACTGTATTGTCATTTATTCTATTTTACTCTACTGTACTGTAGCATATTTTTCTGTACTGTATTTACTCTACTTACAGTACGTACGTTTACGGTACTGTATTCTACTGTACTCTAATGTAGTTTATTGTATTTCATTAGACTGTATTTTACTGTACACTGCTGTACTGTATTGTTTTTGTTTTTTACTGTACTTTACTTTACTGTTCATTTTCTTTCTGTACTGGATTTTACTCTACTGTTTTGTACTATAATATACTTTACGATACTGTATTTTACAGTACACCACTGTATTGTACTGTACTGTCTCCTCTCTGCACTACCTCGTTGTAGAAGGGGCAGTTGGTGGATTTCTGTGTCGCTGTGTGTTTTTTCTGATCTCCTACTCTGATGAAAACTGCAGGGTTGATGTTCACTCCAACCAGCTTCTGAGCCTCCAGGATGTTCACATTCACCTGCAAACACACAAACAGAAAATACACACACACACATTACATTACATGTTACTTGTTAGTCGCTTTTATCCAAAGCGACTTACATACTCAATACTGTGGACAATCCCCACAGGAGCAATTTGGGGTGAAGTGTCTTGCCCAGGGACACAACGACATGCTGACTGCAGTGGGGTTTGAACCTGTGACCCCTGATCTCAACACCAAGGCTCTGTCCACTGCGCCACACGCCTCCCTACACACACATACACACACACACACACACACACACACACACCACACACACACACACACACACACACACACACACACACACACACACACACACACACACACCACACACACACACACACACACACACACACACACACACACACACACACAGAAACAGACCTTAATGCATTGACACTGATAACGGGTGACCAAGCAAGTTGCATATGCCTAAAATGGGAGGCCTCTGTGTGATGGAGTCAACTTGTTCCAAGTAACTGTTTTGTTACTTACAATGAATACACTGTACAGTAATTCATACTAAAGCTGTATATTTCTGGGGAATATTTGAAGAACAATTAATCGCTTAATACACAGCTCTTGAAAAAATCAAGAGACCACTTAATTTTTTTTAAATCTCAATCTCTACATGTTTGGCAGACATTCCATTCCAGTGTCTGTTGAATTCCAACACAGAGAAATGTTGTCAGTAGTTTATAGAATACATGTTTTTTTTTTAATTCCAGAGCTGAATTCCTGAAATCCAGTTTTTGTTTCTTTTTCCCATCAGAAGTGACTTCTACTGACCGGCCAATGCCTCTGTGATTTAGAAAAATATATTTTATTCTGAATGGCTGGGAGGTATGTCCGCTATTAATCTCCACTTGAGGGGCATCTAAAAAAAGGTAATTTTAGTTGGACAAGTAGTCACAGTTGTGAAAATGATAAACCAGAATGTGTGCTCCAATAGGAGTCAGGCTGCTGGAAGAGAGACTAAGGCTGATTGTCAAACCCAAACACTCGGCATGGTTAATGCAGGGTTGATGGCAGTTTTCCCATCTAGTCTGAATGTTCTGTGGACTTGAGAAACAGGATTACATACGACCTGCAGGGCTGCTGTGAGAGTTCAGTCAATATTCAACAAATAACCCTCCCTTTACAAGGGTGTAGAAGAACCTTAGGTGACCTTCAGATGCATCTGGCCACCAAATATAAATGTGCCCCTTCAAAGGCAAAATGCGAGAAAATAACTTTAGTTTTAAAAAAAACAAAAAACGTTTAGCTCAGTTATATATCACACAGGCTCCGCCCTCTACTGGACTCTATGGGTACTACTCTCTACCATGCTATGCAAGGATTCACCTACTGAGTTGCATACACGTAGCCGGCCAATCGGGGCGAGCCTACCTGAATGCGCGTGCAGGCCCACAGTATATAAGGTGGCTACGCCTCCCGACTGTCATCCTTTTTCTCTTCAGCAAGCGAGCAACAACTGACAGAGAAAGTAAAACGTTTGAAAGAAGAAGAAAGAGTTATCATACCTTCGTGCCCTGGATTAATAGCGGGCGCCGATCCCCACCACCTCTGCTTCGAGTGTTTGGGGGACCAGGATATGGCCGAGGCGGTGCCATTCACGTTCGCCATTCACGTTCGCCATTCACGTTCGCCATTCACGTTCGCCATTCACGTTCGCCATTCTAGCGGGGCGGATGGCTCCGTTTGCCGGGGAGGAGGATGACGAGGACTTTTCGTTGTCGGGCACTTCCGGGTCCGGCGTCCATGGAAGTCCACCACCCAGGTCTGTACTTCCCCCTAGGTGATGACCATGTCGGCGGAGCGTGGCAGCCCATCTGCAACCAGCAAGCAGCAGGCTGGGCAGAGAGCCTCTGCCCCGCTGCCGCGTGACAGGGCGGCTGCAAATAAACACGGGTGTGTTGGGCGTCTCGATCATTGCTCTTCTGCAAGACGCGCCCACTTCACCGGATCAGAGCGATTATTTGGCCGCAGCATCGGCCGAATTGATAGCTTGGTCTACGGTGTGGCCGCCGCGGCTTGCCGTGTGATGTCCCTGGGGGATCACGCCGCATGGCACTTTCCAAAAAGACCGTGATGATCTCCTGGGAGCCCCCGTGTATACGGAAGTGTTCTTTGGATCGATTTCCTTGGTCACGTGGATTTCATTTCATTTCAAACCTTTATTTATCCAGGTGTATCCCATTGAGATCATTGATCTCTTTTTCAAGGGAGACCTGCTCAAGTAGGTTCCACATGAAACATAAAAACATAAACAGAACAACAAAAAGGACATCATACAGCATCATTACAGGGATTACAATTTACATAACTATCCACATGCACAGGTACCAACAGCTTCCGATTGAGTAGCATCCAACCGAGCTTTAAAAACATTTAGTGGCACCAGATTGCTCAGTTTCCATTTCAATTATTCGAGGAGTATTCGCAGCTTGGTGTATGCTGCTTCTTGCTCATCCTCAGAGGACAGAACACTGTCCCACACTCGCCGCCCCGCTGTAAACTCCAGTAAAGGAAGCAGCAGGTGGGCGCACGCACGTGAGTGGAATAAACCGCAGAAAGTGCTGTCAAAGCACTGTGCAGGTTCAAGAGACGATATTGCCGGCGTGCTGTTGTCAGAAAACACACCTTGCCTGGTATAATAGCTCCGATTAATGCGTTTCACACCGTTGAATGTGAAACACAGCGTTAATACGAAGGCGCGCGGCCCCCGTGAGAGTGGCCGCGGTGCGTCCAAGGACCTCTGCAGAAGAACGGTGGGTTACGTATTGTAACCCTAGTTCTAGAGTGATGTGTGTGTGAAAAATGCATTCAGTAAAAACGATTGCATTTATCCCAGAGTAAGAGTCATCTCTCTCCACAATTTCACATTTCCCCATAATGTCTAGTGGAAATCGGCAAGATCCGTTTCATACCATGTTAATTGGGCACCCATTATGAGACACAATTCCCCACTCGCCGCCCCAGTTGTAACTCCAGTAAAGGAGGCAGCCAGTGGGCGCGCCCATGTGAGTGTGATTAACCGCAGGAAGTGCTGTCAAAGCGCTATGCGGGTGCAGGGACATTATGGCCGGGAAGTTGTTGTCAGAAAACACACCTCGCCTAGTGTATAGCTCCGATGGATGCATTTCACCGTCTGTGTGAAGATGGCATTATGACGGGGCGCGCGGCCCACCGAGTGCGTTCAAGGACCTCAATAGAAAATCGGCCCTTTCTGTGTCAGCCCCCCATGAGCCAATCTTCCTTTTATGGAAGGTTTGGCGGCGGAGGGGGCCACCAGAGAGTGCTACAGCTTCTAGCTGCGACTCCACAGCGGCTTGCAGGTCCCTTAACACAGGGGGAATGGAAGCTCAGCTGTGTACTGACAGAATGGATGGCCAGGACACTGAAACTGGGGTACTCACTCCAGTTTTGCAGCGTCCCTCCTCCATTCAGGCAAATCTATCATTCAGGAGGAGATAGGTTTCCTTTCAACAGTGTGTACTCTCAGGACAGAGAAAAGGGGCTTTAATCCATGTACTTCCTGGTTCCCAAGAAGACAGGAGAATTCAGACCCATTCTGGATCTTCGCAGCCTGAAACAGCACATTGCCTGCGAAAAGTTCCATATGTAAACCAATTACTGGAACTACGGCAGCCGGGCGATTGGTTCACAACCATCAACCTGAAGGACGCTTACTTTCATGTCGAAAATGGCTCCAAAGCACAGAAAGTATTTGCGTTTTGCCTTCCAGGGGGTAGCCTACGAGTACAGACTACCGTTTGGCTACTCCCTATCCCCACGCACGTTCAGCAAATGTGTGACCACAGCGCTTCAGCCGCTTCGCGACCATGGCATGAGGGTTTTCTAATGCGACCTCATAGTCATGGCCAGGTCCTGGGAAGGGGCAAACACAGCCCAATTGATCCAAGTGGATTGCGGTCAATTGAGAAGAAGAGCAGTCCCATACCTCACCAGCAGGTGGAGTATCTGGAGATTTTGCTCGATGCAGGCAGACTACGTGCCACCCTGTCAGAGAGCAGACAGGCATCCCTGCATCAGGCAGTTTGCAGACTGCGACAGGGGGCAACGGTGACAGCTTTGACCATCATGCAGACTCTGGGTCTCATGGCGGCTGCTCACCTCGTGGTATCGCTGGGGTTACTTACTCGCCTGCAGAAGTAGTTTGCCGGCCGTCGTTTAGATCCCAAGAGGCACAAACGACGTCTGGTGACCATACCCCCCCTCAGTGGAGGGCAACCTCCGATACTGTGCATCCGTGACAGGATAGGGGGGGGGACCTGCCTAGAGAGAGCTATAGGTGGTGGCTGGCCTCTGACGGAAACTCGGCACATCAACCTGCTAGAGCTACGGGCAGTAGTACTGCTCCTACAGCACTGCAAACCCTTACTACAGGGCAAACATGTGCTGGTGAGGAGCGACAACCGCACCACAGTGGCTTACATCAACAGGCAGGACGGAGTCAGCCCCGCCGCCTGCCATGGCCAAGGTAGAGCCATGGCCAAGATAGCTGCTCTACGCCTTTCCACCGCAGGTGCAATAGGGGCGTTACTCACTCTGGGCCAACCTCTCCAGGCTTGGCTCCTGAGAGGGACGGGCTGAGACGGGAGGGACTGTCTGACAAAGTTATTCAGACTATCCAGGCAGCAAGAGCAGGATCCACCACAGCCTGTTACAGGACGAAGTGGTTGGGATTCCAGCGGTGGTGTGAAGAAAGGAGTCTAGAGCCTCTATCATGTACATTGGGCACTATTCTGTCCTATTTACAGATACTGGTGGACAGGGGGCTTGCTCATTCCACAATTAAAGTGTATGCAGCAGCCATTTCGTCCTGCCATGAGGGATTTGACGGCAGGTCAGCCTTCAGTCAGCCGCTTATGACGCGGTTTTTGCAGGGGGTCAGGAGGCAGCGCCCAGTAGTGCACGCCTCCGCCCCGCAGTGGGACCTGCCGTTGGTGCTCGAGGCTCTGGTCACAGAACCATTTGAGCCTCTGGAGCTCTCCTCCCTGAAAGCACTGTCATGGAAGACAGCATTGCTACTTGCCTTGACTTCGGCCAAGAGAGTGTCCGAGCTGACCGCTCTGTCGGTGCACCCAAGTTGTCTTTTGATCCGGGGTGACCGTAGCGGGGCGACACTCAGACCGAACCCCTCCATTGCTCCCAAGAGCCTAAGGAGTATGTTCAGGTCAAGGGCTATTCAGTTAGGTGGCTTTAATCTTCCACCCCATAGTGGGGCCAGGGAGGCTAAATTGCACCTCCTCTGCCCAGTGCGTGCGCTAGCATGTTATGTAGAGTGCACGGCTGCCATTAGGCGCACTGAACAGCTGTTTGTGTGCTTTGGGGATGGTGTGGCTGGAAAAGCTCTCTCCAAGAGGCGCCTGACAGGATGGCTCTGCGAGTGCATTACACATGCCTATGGACGGGCGGGGAGAGCCCTCCTCACTGGGGTCCGTGCACACTCTACACGGGTTGTGGCTGCGTCTTGGTCTACGCCAGGCCCCTTCATAAAGTTTTATCTCTTGGACATTACTGGCTCCTTCTCGTCGTCTGTGCTTGCCGGGGCAACACATGACTGGTGAGAGGGGGGGGCTGTGGGTCAGTAGGTGTCTGACCCCCCCTGGGACAGAGTGCACTTATGTTTTTCCCATGCTCCTTAGGGACCTGGGGAACATGATGATGTAAGCTCCATACAGAGTCTTCCGCACTATTTTTTTCCATGCACACTCTACACGAGGTAAGCGTGTGTGAGTGTGCCTTATCCAAGCTGCGGCCCCGACTTCTCCACGGTCACAACCGGATGGGAGGAAGTAGGGGTGCGGTGGATGTTAGCCAAAGGCCGGTCAGGGGCAGTGTGATGGGTCGATGGGTCGATGTTGTTGGATGACAGGGCGTTTATACATCGGGGCTCCACCCACTGTACCCATAGAGTCCAGTAGAGGGCGAAGCCTGTGTGATATATAACGCACAGGCGGAGCCCTCTACCTGGGGGCCCTGTCTTTCTTATGCCGCTCGCTGAAGAGGGTGTAGGATGACTGTCGGGAGGCGTAGCCGCCTTATATACTGTGGGCCTGCGCGCGCATTCAGGTAGGCTCGCCCCGATTGGCCGGCTACGTTTATGCAACTCAGTTGAAATCTGCCTCTTCCTTCAGACTTCCTTACAGAGCCCCTCCTCCAACACACACGAACGCGCACATGACCAATGAGGGTACGAGATCAGTTTGTGCACAGATGGAAGGCTGACAGGCAGGTAGGCCATCCAGTTATTTTAGCCGGGCCGGCTCAGATGATTGGTCGTGCTTTTTACAGCGCCACGGCTTCCACAGATGACATTTTTTTATGTATTTATTGTCAAAGCATTTAACCTGTTCCACTCTGAGCCTGTTTTTCAGGTCTCAGGCTCGAAAATGACATTCCCAGAACAAATGACCATATCTTCCCTTCTAAAAGGGTTAAATTAATAATCTTTGTTCTCAAAGTAATGATAAACCTGTGAGTTGGATGTAGAAGTGTCAGAATCAATATAAATGTTTTTTATTTTAAAGAAAATTCAGATTTTACATAGTAAAAAACTGTAAATTATAGTGTCCGTCCAAAAATTATTTTTTACAGATAGTGAAAACTACCCTTGGATGATGGGTTAGTAGACTAAAAGCTTTAGGAATCCAAAGTACAACATATAATAAGTACCCTGTATCAAGATTGATGCAAAACAAGTGAGATTTGACCTTTTTAGAGAGATTTAGCCAAAAAACCCCACTTCTGGGGTCATTTGGGTGGATTTGACCTATCTCTGGCCCCCCTTGGTCGATTTGGTTGGTTGACATACCCTTGTGACCGTTAGAGCCAATAGAATCGAAGGGGGAGGCTTACATACACATTCGTTGTAAATAGAAAAGGTGGGGGCTACGCGTCTAGAACTGAAACTGGATTTGCAGATTTTCTCCTTCTGGAGTTTGGAAACTAAAAATCCGTTTTATTGCTTATGGATTATCAGAAATAATTTAAAAGAAGGCACAGACACATAGGATGAACCTATGGATTAACTGCAGCATCGTTTTTTTATCGTTTTAATGCCATTGAAGACCACTTTTGACCAAGGTAAGCCATGTTTACGTGTTTAGCTACTTAGCTCCACATGTGATGATGTACGCTTTCGTTTATAGCGTCGCGAATGTTTATCACTGAGTGTTGAGGAGGGCACCGGTAGATTCAGTGTCTCCAGGACACCAAAAAAGAGTGGTTGGTTGTGCATCTAGGATAAGTAATAAGGGAGTTAGAGTGAGTTTAGGTGCAGAGATGGGTTATATTTTTTCGCTGTTGGCTAATTCAGAGGCTGAGTGCTAGCATTGTGGTTTTTTTTTGAAAAAATAAATAAAAAAGATCAGTTAGCTGAGTTTCTTCCCGTTACATGGATATAACACATTCATAGTTTTATTCAATATTAAGATTCCTTAGACGTTGTTTCCTGCAAATGACGCGTTTATCCGCCCGGTACCGGGCGGAAGGTTCGTAACAGGTTAATATATTCATTGCTATTGGGATGTTAAGAGCATTCCATGGAATATAACAAAAAGTGTATCTGAAAAAATGACATACCCTACCTTTAAGCGAAAAAAAACAACAATATTATTGTGAATATTAAATGTTATTTATGCTAATAAATCCCCCTAAATCTTACACACAGGTCCATTAAAACATTGTCCAACAGCAGAAACAACACTATAATGGCGCATTTCCACCACACGGTCGGCCTCGGCCACGCTCGGTACTGCTTGGCTGCGTTGGGCCTTAACAGGGCCGGCTCACTTCATGCTGCGCTTCCATTACAGTTTAGGAACTGGGGTAGTTGACGTCATCTTCAATGAGAACCCCAGAAAAACAACACATCCGTTAGCTGTTAGCACTCAGAGCTCACAGCTCCTTATATATGTTCAGAAACTCGACAAAAGTTAAACAAGTACACACCACAGACTGCCTGTGTCATGGCGAGTACAGTCGCTGCTTTATTTATGTCTGTATAGGCCGTTGTTGTGAGTGTGGACGGTCGGAGCATATACAACGTTAGCTTAGCCAATCTCCATCTAGAAAACACGCATTTTAAAAGGTTTTTCACCTGCCGTCTGTCTGCAAACTTGCCAAAGCATTAATTCATGGTTTTTACTAACCGGTATCAGTATGTTGTTACTTCGGCATCATTTTGAAACGTGTATTACAATTAAATCACGGTCAAATATGTTCATCTTGTTGTAGTTGTAGCCTCCTTGACAGCGATTCTCTCTCTAGCTTAGCATACTCAGCCCGACTCAGCCCTGTTTGTTGGCCCCGATAGAACCACAATTTTGTCGGGCCAGAAAAGAGGTGAAAAAGTGGCCCCGAGCCGGGCCGTAACTAGGCCTAGTGGAAGCGCAACCAAAAACGGGCACGGCACGACACGGCACGCTTAAACCGCGCTCCGCGCCATGGTGGAAATGCGCCATAAGAGTGGTACGAGTGAACCATACATACAGCATGGTCAGTGGCGTAACAAGGTTGTGATTGGCCCCGGTGCAAATATTGTTTTTGTTTTTTGCATGGGCCCCTGGCCGGCTCTGGGCCCCGGAGCTTCGCACCGGCTGCACCGTCGATAGTTACACCACTGAGCATGGTATATTTACAACTCAATATCAAGCTCTGAGAGCAGTTGCTGATTCAGGTGGGGATTCTCTGCAGATTCTTAACCACTCGTACCTCTCCCATGAAGATAGATATAATAGCCACTTATTTTGTAGTGTTTCTGGGGCACATCAGGACATGCTTAATGTATCAGCTCAGGATCCTCCAGTAGTTTCTTGGGGCTGTGGCTGCAGAGAATGATGCCTGGGTCACCTTGATTAGCCTGTTGCCACGGAAACACTGGCCAGGAGGTGGATCATGTAAGCTAACAACCCCCCACTGTGCTATTACCATGACAAAAACAGCCATTTTTTGGAGCCAGCTTGCTCAGATACAGCATTTTATATATTTTAAATATATGTATTCAACATAGATTCAGCTCTCCCCATTGAGTACCTGCTTTCTTTTTAATATATTTTCTATTGTGTTTAAATGTGACATGATATGATGTGTTTAATGGTTTAAATGTCTGCCTACACAAAAAGTAGACAAAAAAAAGTGTTCTTCTTTTTCGTTTTGTTCTTGTTCTTGTTCTTGTTCTTGTTCTTGTTCTTGTTCTTGTTCTTCTAACACGGCTCAGGATAAGTGCTCAAACATGGATAAATGAACTCACCTGGAATCCCTGGACTCTAGGCGTCGCCGCAGCAACATTTCTGGACATCGGTCTGCAACGACTACGCACACACACACACACACACACACACACACACACACACACACACACACACACACACACACACACACACACACACACACACACACACACACACACACACACATACACACACACACACACACACACACACACACACACACACACACACACACACACACACACATTGTTGACAGCAGCACTTGAGTTGACAGAACGGTAATTAGACAGACAGTAGTGTAGTCTGACCTCAGCAGAGGAGTGAAGATGATGTCAGAAGCATCCAAGTCCATAATGTCATCGTCAAAATCATCTTCATCATCGTCTTCATCTTCATTCCCTGTTCGGACAAGGCTCCTTCCCAAACGTCGAGCCTCTCTTTCCAGCAGGCCTGGGCGAGCGACAGTCAGCTGACTGAGAGAGAGAGAGAGAGAGAGAGAGAGAGAGAGAGGAATGAATCGTTTCCCTAAAATGACTTATTTTTATTCTTACATCAGTAGTAGGTGTGGAGGAGTAATTGGTTTCAGCTGATGATGATGATGATGATTGTGTTTCAAAGTACACCTGATGCTTGGCCATGTCTGATATTTCTGCCAATATGATCTTGTCAGACAAGTATTGGTATAATAGAGTGGTGCAGTGATGACTTTTTCTTTACCTTGAAATTTGCATCGCAAGTGCACCCTAACAGAAAGCAATGAGATTTTTTCATTGGACTACGTTATATTGTGCAAAATAAGCATCGCATGGCAACCACATGTTTGAGATACTGTTTTGATCAGCAGGATAATCTCCAGATAACAACACTTATATACATTTTAAAGCGTAAGTGCTTTAAAATGCACAGCTAATGTTAGCCTATAACAGCTAATGTTAGCCTATAAACTAACTATGTCACAGTCACATGGCTGCGTATCACCACCGCTAAGCTAAAGGCGGCTAATGTTTGGTGTGATGAAGTTTGCAGTCTCATTTAGTCAATTGTTAGCAACCAATGTTCTTATTATGACACATACAAGCTTCAGACTTTGGGGTATTTACTGACATATATAACTACACTTTAATAACGTTCAAATATCTTTAGCTTGTGTCAACAACAGACCTTATTTCAGGCGTCTTAACAAAAACACGTTTAAAAGGGATCCGGATGTGGTGAAGTTTTTGAAGACTCATTCCTGCACCACTATTATCCAGCATAAGAGAATGAATGTGTAAGTTGTGTGATTTCTTACCTTTCAGGGTCAGTAAATCCTACATTCCTGAAGACCATAGCTGATCTGAGGATGAAGGAAGGAAGAATAAAATAAGGGGAGAAAATAATAGTTTTTTCAGCCTCAGACTTTGAAAATCAAAGTAACTGCTGTTTTCATTTTCAAATAGTTCAAATAATTTAAAACATAAATGTTATATACAATACACATGCATATGAATAACGTAAAAATATAGATGTGTACTCTTAGTGTGACTAAAATAATGCTTGTACAAATAAGAGTCATTGTTGATATTGCATTTTAGTTTTAACATTTTAATTAACATTTGTCCACTGAACAGTTTGTGGTTTCCTCCTCCACAGTACAACCAGAGACTCTCTAGAACTTACTCATCCTGGTCTTCAACTTGAATGAAGTCAAGTCCTTCCCAGCTTCCTGCTGTTCCTTCAACTGGATGGTACCGAATATCCAACTCAATATAGATCTACAGAGAGAGAATGAATAAAACCCAAATAATCTCTTGATGTGTGTGTGTGTGCGTGCATGCATGCGTGCGTGCGTGCGTGCGTGTGTGTGTGAGTGTGTGTGTTTTTTGTGTGTGTGTGTCTTACCTCAGTCAGGCTGTAGTTGGAGTCAGTGAGTGGTTCCCGTAGCAACACCCTCCCCGTGGTAACGGCATGCTGGAGACTGATGACCAGCTTACCGAGCAATCTTCACACACACACACACACACACACACACACACACACACACACTGTAACTGAGATGCCTGTTTGTGCCTGCTGTTTGTGTGTGTGTGTGTGTGTGTGTGTGTGTGTGTGTGTGTGTGTGTGTGTGTGTGTGTGTGTGTGTGTGTGTGTGTGTGTGTGTGTGTGTGTGTGTGTATGTGGCTTTCTAGGACAAGTATATCAAATACCAACCACTGCTCCATGTGATAACCAGCTTTGGGTACAAGTGTAGATATAGCAAACTCATATTCGGAAGTCTTGGCCATGTATATAAATGCACCATGATTGGTCTGAGAATTGCTGGAATGTCAAAGAGAAAAGCCAAACAAATTGCCAAATATTGCTCTGTTTCAGCTATTATTGGCAGCTTAGCCGTGTGGAGAAGGAGATGCTATGTGTTCCCCTAAGTGTTCTGTGCTGCTTAGCCCCGATATATTTGATTCCCTGTCTTATGTAATATAATTTGTGGAACCAAATAAAGTATTCAAATGTGTGTGTGTGTGTGTGTGTGTGTGTGTGTGTGTGTGTGTGTGTGTGTGTGTGTGTGTGTGTGTGTGTGTGTGTGTGTGTGTGTGTGTGTGTGTGTGTGTGTGTGTGTGTGTTACCTGTTGGAGAAAACTTTACTGCAGTTGTACACACTGATGGACAAAACTTCATCCCTGATCTCTTTCCCATAGTGAGGCCAACGGAAATGCTGTACACACAAAAACACACGCAAAAACACACACACAAAAACAGTTAACTTTCTTTGTTAAGATTAACCTTTTTCAGCAATAGGTTTCAGAGTCATTACATGACCTATAAATACACTCGTAAAAGAAATCCTAATCTAAAGTTTAAAATGTACAAGAAAAAAACGTATAGGTAATTATAATAATAATTACTTGTCAAGAATTTTAAATGCCAAATGTATGACTTTAAAAAAAATCTTATAATTTTACAATACAAGAGAATGCATAGATTTATTTCGCCCAAATGTACAATTTTAACCACCAACCCTGTGATAATGCCCAAAACATTGAGATATAGCTGCTATGTAAACATCAATATTAAGCAAACTTCTCAAGCAAAAAGAAAGAGACTATTTCTGTCTTCACGCTGTATATTTTCCAGTTCAAACTTTAATCACCATGTGCTAGCTTTAGGCACACACACACACACACACACACACACACACACACACACACACACACACACACACACACACACACATACACACACACACACACACACACACACACACACACACTCTGGTGGTCACACCTGAAGAACAAACACCAGGCTGACTCAGGAGCTGCAGAGAAGCAGAACTAAACACAGAAACTCTCTGCTGTCGTCATACGGAGGTTACTGTAAAACATTACATTGTCTGACCTGAGGGCAAACAGGAAGAGGCTTCACTTCAACAAACATGTTCTCTCTTTGCTAAAGCCAAAGGATCAAAGTTAAAAGAACCTCAAACTCAAGACAGTTTTGTTCTGATCACAATGCTGTTAAACTTTATTTACATAAAAGTATGTAATTAATAAGGGGAAAAAACGAATTATAAGTAGAAATACACAATGCAGACAAATTGCCCCCTACTATAAAAATGGTCCTACTATTATTATTTCAATGAAACATTTGAATCATTAACACTTGGGAAGCTTGAACCCTGAGATGTTTTTACTTTCAGGGTAAAACAACGTCAATGTACAAAATTGTTTATTTTGTATTTATTCATTGATTAATTCTCAGGTTAGGTGGTTTAATTTATTATAAAAACATCATATTTAGACGGTGTGCTTTGATGCAAAATCATATAAGTAAACTATATGTTATGTTTGGCTGCAATAACTACAATACCCAGCCTCAGTGGCAGTGGCAGAAATAGAAAAACATGTATTACCCATCCAGTTCTCATCTACTGTCTTATTTAACGAAAATAGTGCTAAAATCCCTAACCATTTCATATATATTGCAAGATATTTTTCTGTCCAAAGTGCTTTCCTGAATGTTTTCAATTGAGGTTTACAAACTAAGCTTTGAATGTCTGGCACTATTTCATGAAGTCATCCCCCAATAAAAGAAAAAAGTCAAACAAAAATCAATACATTAACTCAAACAAGTCCTCAATGGTTGATGGTGGGATTCATTGGATCTGCAATTGCACACGAATATCAGGTTTTACAGAATTAATAGAAATGTAAAACAGAAAAAAGCTGTGCACTGTCAATCTGATTTAAATCTGAATGTCCACGCTGTTAATGAAGCTCAAACTATTCAGTACAGCTGTAACTATCCGCCATTTCATCTGAGTTGGAAATTCCAAGCAGCACCCATAACATGTCCAACACTCCCATAGTGCAGTGCATCATATTTTCTAGATTTGAAATGTCTGTGTGAAATCTCCCTCACTGCTTACTTGAGAGCCAACAACTGACAGTCTATGATACATGGAGTAATGAAGGGTTGTCCTAAAGGACCTTTTTCAGTCTCAAATGGCTGTGTTCATTATAGTGGGAGGGAGTTGCAATCCATAGCATATTTTTACTCTGAGGCAAATGTCTTCCTTTTCATGTGTAGCCATAGTGATACATCCACTGGAGTACATGAACGTCTGAACAAAATGTGACTCCAATCTATCAAATCTAATCCATCTAATAATTGAGATTACACTCTTCATTCCTGCAAAACATTGTGAGGTAGAAAGGGAGTTTTTGGTTGTTTTATTTCTTCATAGCCTCATTGGGCACAGCAAAGTACAATAAAAAAGAATCACATCTTTAGTTGTGTGTGTGATGAAGGAGGGGCAGTGTATGTCTGTGAGTGTGTGTCTGTGTGTTTGTGTGTACTGTAGGAGTGGTGCAGTTTCCTATCAGCTCCATTAAAATAGTTTCAATCTGAAGCAAACAAACAACTGCAGCTACCTGCTGTAACACACACACACACACACACACACACACACAAACACACACACACACACACACACACACACACACACACACACACACACACACACACACACACACACACACACATACACACACACACACACACACACACACACACACACGCGCACACACGCGCACGCACACACACACACACACACACACCTTGGATGTCAAAGTTGTTGGTCGGCAATGCTGTTAAGGTTTTCTATCTACTGCTTATTTACATCAACCGACTCTAAATAATCTCTTTAAATGAACGGACGGTAATGGATTAAAAACGGCAGACAGAAATCTCCCCTCTCAAAGAGGAGAAGATGGAATTCACTCAGCACCAGAGCAGGCAGGAGATGGTGGCCAGGCATTGAGAGAAGAAAGAAAGAGTCTCAGACCTAACCATGCTGGTAACTCTTGACGACCAGAGGAAAGAATACCAGAGGAAGGTGGACCTGTTGGAGAAGCAGATCCTTCAGAGGGACACTGACATTCTGGATCTCAGTAAGGTCGAGGATGGTCTCTCCATAAAACTCTCAGAGACCGCAAACCTGCTGCGGAACAAAGAAGCTGGGATCCTTCAAAGCCTGGCAGGCTAAATTCAACGCCATTGAGAAATTCAGCAAAGATTCAGCAGAGAAAGACCTGATCTGGGAGACATAAGCCAACCAGATGGAGACAAAACTCAAACAACTGGATGAAGAGAAAAATAAAGATACAAGACTCAGGAGGACAAGCTTTCAAAGTACCTGGCCAACAAACAACAGATCTAGGACATCATGCAGATCCAATACAATAAGAAGCCGAGGCAGACTGAGGAGCAGAGAGACTCCAGAGAGACTCTGACATCCTGGATCTCTGCAAACTCTCAGAAACAAACAGAAAGCAGACACAAGCTGCAGATCAAAGGAGCTGACAGAGCGAGAGCGCCTGGGTGGCTGAATATGACTCTGGAGATAAAGTTCAGCAATGATCTGGCTGAGAAATAACAGGTCACATGACATGGTATTTATTGAAAACAAAGATGATCCTCTTTTAAAATATGTTTGAAAAATAAATGCATGGCACTTGGGACGTATGCCACATGCTGTAATACACATTTGTTATAGTTGTAGGCCCCTTTTTTTAGTAACATGGATACGTGAGCACAAAGGCATTGAAATGACATTGGTTTTGTGAAATATAGGTAATTTCCCTAGTCCCTAACTGAAACCCTATGATGTGAGATAACCGTCCTCTGATTTCTGACAGTCTGTCGAATGTCCATCGTAAAATAACCTCATGCATTTAAATTAACCAGTTAGTTAAACCATGTAGAAATAGACTCCTCTGTTTCTCAGAACAGCAGCACTCTCATTCTGGTGAAGAGCGTCAGATCACAAAAACACAATCCTGTATGAATGTGATATTCAGCCATTGACTGAAATCTTTGTGATTTCTTTTTTAGCCCAAAAAAGTTAGCCTGCTCCTTGCATCAGATGAGGGACGTTTGTTTTACTGACCTCGTTGAAGATGGCCAAGTTCTCACACTGCAGAGCCTTGGTTTTGTGGGTAAAGCCTGGAGGACAGACAGGAAGACAGACAGACAGTTAACCATTGCAACAGCACTGATGGAGGAAGTACTCTTTTATGTTTAGAGTTTAGTACTCAACACATAAAATGATTAGCATAACAAATATCTCAGGTTTATTTACTAAAGGTATTGTTTAATCAATGGAAACCTCGTTCATATATTGCATGCTGTGTAGAATGCATAATGCAAGATATACGAGTACTTTTATGCAAAATGCTTCATTTCAGAGTCATATTTGTATTGGATAGTTTGGTTGTGATTTTTGATGCATTTATGCTTTTATCAATTTTGCAGCTGTGAAGGTTGAGCTAGTTTTGATATCTTTATACTGCTGTGATACAAATCAAGGATTCAAACGATTCAAAAGGTTTAATGTCATATACAAATGTCATGTATATATGATATGAAAGACTTGGGTCACAGGTTTCTTAACAATGCAATTTAAATATATACAAGACATACAAAAAAAAGATTACTGCAAGCTCAGGCGTTAAGAAGTCTGTGTGGCTTAACCTTAAAGGTGGGGTAGGTAATTTTGGAGAAACCAGCTCGAGTGCGCTAAAATTTGAAAATACACAGCCGGAAAAAATCTGCCACTTCCTTACAGAGCCCCTCCTCCAACACACACGTTCGCGCACATGACCAATGAGGGCACGAGATAAGTTTGTGCACAGATGGAAGGCTGACAGGCAGGTAGGCCATCCAGTTATTTTAGCCGGGCGGGCTAAAATGATTGGTCGTGCTTTTTACAGTACTACGGCTTCCACAGATGATATTTTTTTATGGATTTTTTGTCAAAGCACTTAAGATATTCATTGCTATCGGGATGTTAAGAGCATTCCATGGAATATAACAAAAAGTGTATCTCGAGCCGGTTTCTCAAACTTGCCTACCCCACCTTTAAGACATATATTGTTGACTATGAGAAAATGTATGTTTTGCATTAATGATCTGATACTGCAAAGTTACCAGTATCATTCAAATATTGTGTCTTTGTTTTTTTATGTGTGAAGGGTATTATTTTGAGAAATATTCAAATCAAATAAATTCTAAAATCAGGATCAATCTGAATCTAACAATGATACTGTGTCTTACCCTACCTAGTATTTATTTATTGTGTGAAAATTAAGTTAGACTTTAAGTCTTACTTAAAATTGAGTATTTTTATGGTGTGGTATTTTTTATGTTGAAGAAGAAGACATACTTTATTCATCGACATTTCTTTCCCCATGGTGTTTACACACACAGGGAGGATATACATGCATTAACACAGAGGATATACATGCATTAACACAGAGGATATACATGCACACACAACCACATGCAGAGCAGAGAGGCTGCCAGGTACCCGGCACCAAGGGAGCAGTTTGGAGGTTAGGTGCCTTGCTCAAGGGCACCTCGGCAGTGGCCCAGGAGGTGAACTGGCCCCTCTCCAGCTACCAGCTCACTCCATATCTTTTTTTTTTTAGTCCGTTCAGGATGTGAACCGGCGACCCTTCGGTTCCAAGACCAAGTCCCTACAGACTGAGCCACTGCCGCCTCAAAAGTGTCTAACATCACTGTCCAGAGGGCGATGAAGTACTCAGATCTGTACTTCAGTGAAAGCATTAAAGGTGGGGCTAACTTTTATAACTTAATGTAGTCTTTGTGTTTTCTCTGAGGGGATCAATAAAGTTAAAACATCATCTAACAGCCAGCTAAAAAAACACCTTAAAACACAGCAAAAATTGCTTAACAAATGACTAATGGTAGAAGAAGTTAAACAGAAATAACGCTAGAATCGGATAACATCACGGAAGGCTTTGCAATGACAGAAGCAACTGACCGCCTGCTGTATTTCCTCAGGCAGGGTATTTTAAAATTATATTACATCATATTTATTAGTTAATATTTTATATTAATAATCTAAACAAGCAAAGTTCAGTTGATGAATTGAGTTGGAGCAGAAGTATAACAATTAACATGAACTGGAAAAACTCAAGTAAACCTCAAGAATGAATGTGAGTTACTGACCTCTGAAGCACAGTTCCACCTTTCTGTCAGATCGTCCCGGCAGGTTGGAGATCTTCTTCAGATTCACACTGATGGACATGATGATCCTGTCTGTGTTCAGCTGTCTGTCTCTCTACATCGTGTCTCACTGTAGTCGTCTCCTCTGCTCTCTTCTACTGTTGGAAACTAACTGCTGTGTGTGTTTTCTGTCCAACAGGGTTATAGGAGTTACCTGAGTGAGTGTGTGTGTGTGTGTGTGTGTGTGTGTGTGTGTGTGTGTGTGTGTCTGTGTGTGTGTGTCTGTTAGGGCAGGTCCTCTAATGTTTGAGAAAGCAAATACAGTTGCTCAACTAGTTTCCTTCTCAGAAAATACACACTCTGAAACACACACTTAGCCCAGTCACCTCAGTATAGCAATATGAAAACTACTCTTAACCCAAATCAGATGTTATCAAAGTATTTAATTAAAGTTATTAATTTATAAATGAAGTCTAGTGTGTGTGTGTTGTACTGACTGCTGTTTCTCTGGAGGGAAATCGAGCTAGAAGCAAGAAAAGGACAAGAAAACACAAAGTACAACAAACTTGACTTTTAACTTTAACCTGGGGACATCATGAGCCCAACATTTTAGTTCTCCACATATCTCTATCAAATCTGGAAGCCATATCTGGGACAGTTATATCTTGTAGGCTGTAGAGAAGAAGCAACGGTCTTGTAGTTAAATTAAAGCATTAGTTGTCCCTGGTGTTACAGTAAAGTATGGTTTAATATAACATGAAGTTGTTTGTTGCTGTAGGACAGATGGGAAAAGTGTTCAAATGATCGACTTAATACCAATAAAATAATGTAACACATAATCCGTTACCAGTAAAACCCTGTTTGTAAAGTCTTATAAAGTAAAATCATGATGCTTGATGTAAAAGTACTTGCTTCGTTCCTGTGACTAATCATTATTATGCAATTCATTCATATCATGTATTTTGGCTATAAATGTTTTTTTAATTGCCACTTAATTAAAAATCAACACGATTACACATCGAACACTAATATAATATAAATATCAATTAAAAAAACATTTGTCCAGAAAAAAGTACTGAAGAAAATGTATCCTGAATCTTTCCCACGTGTTCCACGGTCATAACCAGGAGAGAAATCACAATCATTATTTATTTCTCTCACTTTCCTCCTGAAACAAAGTAAATACATTCTTTTCCCAAATATGTTTTTATTATTGTTTTCTACCAGGCAGTGCTCATACAGACATGATATAGAGTAACTGGTTATACTGGTCTTAGTTATACTGGTTGGTTTAAGCAGTCATGTGAATAAGTGAGCGGTGGGGCTGGTGGTCACATGATGATGTGGATCAACAAGGATGTAAACAGAAAAATAAACAGATACAAAAAATGGTATAAAAAGTGTTCACAGTGAGCCGTGCAGCAAAGATAAGGCAGCCTTGTAATTCTCTCTGATTTCTATAATGATTGCTTTCACTTTATCAACAGTCTGGTTCAAATGAAAACTCCATGATTTTGGCCAAAGTTTCTACCATTAGACAACCTCTTTCTTTCAAAGGTTCCCTTCGAATAGAAACAGACATTAAACAAGTTACTGGTAATGTAGAAGAATACAAAAAGACGTCATGGCAGCCTGACAGGGACACACTTGGCAAATGACATTAAACACAAACTCTGACATCATGGTCCACTTCATTAGATTTTTCAAGTTCTATTCCGACTGTTTCAATTCTCAAATGTTACAATTTAAAAGGTTTTTATAAAACCTTATTATGTTGTCATTATGGGAAAACTGGAACCAATTTGATCCAAACAGCCGACACTGATGGCACCTCAGAGGCAGAAGGATTTGTCAAATGTTTGACAAAACATTCTTCTCTCACTTCCTTAACTAGCCAGCTATTATCCCACAGCTTTTTATTTAAATGAAGAATAAATCTTGTCGCTTAAGTTGAAAAAAGTATCAGCACAACAAATATCCTAAATCACTTTAATAAAATGGACCCTGAAGAAAAACAGCAAACATGTGGTGATGCAAGTGGTAAGACAAGTGATCCGATGTTAAGTCTAAGTGAAGTTTCTGTAGAGGAAGCGTTGGCAAAAAACGATTTAGTTGGCAATGTAACATTAACTGTGGTTTTTCTGCACAATTTGGCAATAGGAGTGTGCATGCTTTTAGAAGAACATCTTTGGTTAATAAGCAGAGCAGATCAGATTCAGTCAGACTCTCAGTGTGATGCTCAGGTCCCATGCTCACAAAGGAAGGAACCAAAACACGAAGAGGACAGCACTTTTGTTATTACCCGGTCCTAATGCCATGGTAGCATAAATGGTGCTGGAAGAAGCAACCAAAGCATTTGTGGAAACTCTTCCCGTTACAGAAAAAGAGCCCCGTTAATTGATGAGGCAAAGAAGGCGAAGAGGGAGTTTTAAATTCCTTTGTTGTGTGTACATTCCAACAATAAAACCCTACGTGGGAAAGAGTTGTTTACACTTTAAAATGCGCCTTGATGGTACATTCACAATTTGGAGCCAAGATGGTGGCACTGAGAGTCGTGACAGAACAGTCTGGAAGCAATACAGCTGAAGCGCTAAAACTACAGTAAGGCAATAGTAAGGTTTTATATTAAGGCTGTATTAGTAAAGCTATGATCAAAAAGATATGATCATTCATGACAACATTTTCCAGCATTGAGTGCAAGAGCAAAGTGCTAAGTATCGATACCTGATTAATAAAGCTAATCAGGCTCCGTGATTGTTAAACACACGCGAGTTAACACGTGATTTGCATAGAGAGTGTGCAAGCAGCAGAGGGCATCAAAGTCAATCATCTATTCTAAACTACATCATCATTACACCTATGAAGAGAAAAGTATGACAAAATATAATTGTTTAACTGGGGAACAACTGCTATGGCATTCTGATTGGCTGACATGCTTCGTTATGATTGGCTAGCAACACAGTAGGTTGGACCCTGAAGAGTGGTGTGACCCTGGAATGAGATGAGGGTGGGCCTTCAGCTTTAAAGGTGGGTGTGGGGAGTGCAGGGGTGGCGTTGAGGCTTTGAGGGTGCCAGGTTTAGGATTTGGGGGCCGCAGCTTTGGCTGGGGGTTTAGGGGGGTCGAAGCCTCTCATTTTGAAATAAGAAACCAGCTGGTTAGGAACCTCAGCGAGGACAGACTGAGCCAGAGACGCCTGTGGAGCCTGCAGAGAGACAGAGACATGTTAGTGACTGACTGTGATGTCAGAGGAAGTGCTAATAAGTCCGTCTTAAATCAACAGGTTCCAGATGATCATTGAAGCAGCTGTAACAGTTCTTCCTGTTCTGGTTGGAGTTTACCAATGTGCTTCCAATAGGTTTGCTTCAGTTCATCTATTTGTCCCATTAGATATACATTTTACTTAAACATAAACAATATGACACATATATTAATACAACAATAAAACAACTTTTATGCTAAAATGTTTCTGAAGCTCATAGGAGACCTCAGCAACACATCCAACTCAAACTCCAGTGCCCACAGTGAATAGAGAGAGCAACACGACGATCCCAGTTTTAAAACTTGCTTTTGAAATGTTGCCGTTGTTTTTTAACTGATTGTCTGTCTAATCTTTATATTTTCTCAGACACAGCTCGAATGCAAAAAGGTGACGGTTAGTTCCTTCGCTTTCATTGTTCTCAGTAGTTCTGGTCACAAAGGGCTAACAGATACTGATACACAACAGATTAAGGCCACTGTAGAAACATAATACCGTTACTTAAATGTACATGAAACAAAACTGGAATATTGTCTGAGATATTAAAGTCATACATTTGCCAGAACACAAGCCAGAGATTGAGATCATAACTTGTTGACAAGACAAAAAAAAAAAGCAATCATTGTTTTCCTTTGGTCGACAATACTAGCGTGCATTACACTCTTGAGCAGGGTATCACATTTAAGCCACAATTCATTAAAGTGTCTATTTCATTTTTACCCAGCTGGAGGCAGTGACGAAGAAAAGTTAGCAGGGGGAAATACCTCTAGAGCTACAGACCAGAAGTGCCACAAAGGATGAATCCTTGTGGTTGCACACACACTTACATCTTTGAACTTTCTGAAGGGGACAAACTGGACGATGTCCCTGGCGACGGCCTCCCCCACCGTGGACCTCAGCACGCCGTCGTCCCCGTCCAGCAGCTCCATGGCCGTGAAGTCAGCCGGGCCCACCCCCACGATGATGACGGACAGGGGCAGCCGCGACGCCCGCACGATGGCGTCCTTCGTCTGGTCGAAGTCAGTGATCTCACCGTCAGTGAGGATGAGGAGGACGAAGTATTGCTGCAGAGAGATACAGATGGAGATGAGTGTGTGTTTTTGGTTGTTTGTTGTGTGCATTTGTGTGTGTGTGTGTGTGTGTCCTCACAGCGGCATTGTTGCTCTGCGCTGCTTGGGAGGCGATGCCAGCGACATGGTTGATGAGGGGGGAGAAGTTTGTGGGTCCAGAGAGTCTCAGCTGAGGCAGGGCCATCCTGTAGGCCTCCACGATGCCCTGGACACCTGACAGAGAAGAAGTTTAACAGAGAGGAACATATTTAGTCATATGTCGAGCAGCTGAGACAATCTAGGGAAATATAGAAACAGTAAATCAGGTTATCAAGTTCGGGTTGATTACAGGGAGTTTAAATGCTGGTATTTCTCTGTAGTTCTTGTCAAACTCTGCTGTAGTTACCCAGGGAAATAAGAAGAACCAGGGATCTTTTATAATGTGTGTACTTGTGCTTAACAATATCGATTGAAGGAGACTCCTTCTCCAAAACCCATTTCAGCTACCACACAACTGCCATAGAGATCATCTGACCTTAAATTGCTAAAATCATTATGGTATTTATCTGAACACATTTTCAGACGCATTTATTTCACCGAAAAGCAAAGATCAGGGAAACATTCTTTTTTTTCTTCTTTCCTCCTGAATGACTAAATTGTCCACTTTTATTTTGTCTCCTTTTCAAAGAGGGTGTGACCACTAGGCATTAGTTACAATCCTTACAGTTTTATACAAATGAAAGTAGTAAAAAGTAGCTCCATCTGGACTAGCAACAACACTGAAATGCTTCTTTAGTATCATTATATCAGTACTTAGAATGTAATATTGTCACAAACCACATTAGTCCCTGGTACCATGTATTTGCAGAAGGAGTATTTCAACTTCAGAACTTTAAACTATAAACAAGAGATAGTGAAAGATTTTGAGTACAGGACTGCGTGTGAATACCTTGGCAGAAGGGGTTGGCGGGGTTGAAGTTGAGGGCGAACTCATGATTTGCAGTCTGAAAGATCAATACAACAGATAATTAAACAAAAACAATCTACAGGTCTGATTGGCTGCTAGCAAAACCTGATGCTGTTATTTCAACATTCAATTTTATATATTTTATAAAAACTGATTTCATCTGCTGTGTTGTGATTGGCTGCTTACCTGGTAGTCTGGAGGCAGTTTGGCTCCAAAACCGAACGCTGGGAAGAGTTTATCACTGAAACAGGAAAAGAGAAAAAACACTGAGTCACATAAATAATAGCATATTATATTTTTCTACCAGGATTCAGAGTTTTTGTTTCAGAATGTGCATATGTTTGATTGCGTAGTTGTTTCCCCAGGTGTGTGTGAGTGTGTACTCACGTGTCGTAGTCCTGCACCACGTTACCCACGGACCACAGAGCCGACAGGTACTGGTTCAGCCCGTCTTGACTCATGTAGTGGAGAGAGTTGGGCGAGCGAGGGTCTCCGTTAGAGCCGGTGAAGTCGACCCCCACCTGCAGTGTCACACATTCATCCATTCTTCAAATACATCGGATCAAGGAAGGGATTTTGACTGAAACGTCTGTATGCATCACAGTTAATAAAAGGTCCTGATAGCAATCATCTTATCAGCTAAAAAACACAACATTTAATAGGTTTGATTTTTTATATATATATATATATTAATTATGTGGACTTGATTGTAATTGGTGGATTAAAATGTGCATGTATTGATGTTAACATACAGTGAAGTTGATCTGGCAGCCGCCCATCACATAGTCCAGGAAGGTGTACTGAGTTAACATCTGCAAACACACAGTGAAACATTCAAGAAACAATCGCAAAAGTCAAGCATGACTAGTTTATATATGTTTTTCACGGCACACTGCAGACAAAGGCATTTACATCATCTGGGAAAAATGCATCTGAAACAAGATGTGGAATGTAATCAAGTACATTTAGTGCTGTAGTTGAGGATGACTTTGAAAAGTATTTACATTTTTACTTCACTACATTAAATAAAGTAAATATTGCAATTATTTGACTTTTTACTCCACTGCATTTATATGACATCTTTGGTAGGTTCTCAGATTCAGAGAGTCGACACCAGTATTTTCAAACCAGCACTATAGGTAAAAGGAAAACTTTGGAAGAAGTCCCCCTTTATGGTTTACGAAGCAGGGAACTCTGGGTAATGTGGTCTTTACCTTGCTGTTCTTCAAAGATACGACTCCAGAGTTCTTGTAGCTCTTCTTCTTCTTCTGTTTGTCGGGGTGGATGCAGTCAAACGACACCTGGAGGACAACGCACCAGACACGTTAAAAACCTCTGAAGCGTGCGAATATAACAACATAAATGATTTGATATTCCCTGAGCTCACCGGGGAACCACCTGCAGCTTTCATCAGCTCGGAGACTTTAGTGGTGAAAGAACCAATCAGATCATGAGAGCCGTCGCTGTCATAGTCAGAGCAATCCACCTGCAGAGGGGGGAGCAGAGCTCATGTTAACTGTTACAGATTTGATGGGCTGTTTTGACTGAAGGTGGATTCTGATTGGTCGAACCTTCAGTGGTTTTTCCAGGTCGGAGCCGCAGAACGTCTGCAGGGCGACGGTGAACTTCTTCCAGGAGGGACTCAGATTGTTCTTCACCACCTACACACAATGACACAAACAGGCATCATTAGCCATTTTTCACCAGCGTTTTAATTTAAATGACATCATACTGTGTGTGTGTGTGTGTGTGTGTGTGTGTGTGTGTGTGTGTGTGTGTGTGTGTGTGTGTGTGTGTGTGTGTGTGTGTGTGTGTGTGTGTGTGTGTGTGTGTGTTTTATTATAGGTCAATTCAAGTTTTGTACATTGAAAGTAAGGACATTTTGAATGACAAAGTGGTTTTAAAACTTAATGATTTACCTACAACATTATATATTTATGACTAAATAAGCAACAAAAGTAGGGTGTGTGTGTGTGTGTGTGTGTGTGTGTGTGTGTACCTCTGTTCGGTGGACCAGCTGCCACTTTCCATCGTCTCCTTTTTTGAAAAACTCCAAGAATGGATCAGACTTCCCAAACGTATCCTGAACAGAGAAAAGACAATGTCATTCAGTGTGTTTACATTTTTGAAGTGACTGAAGCACAGCCTTGTTTCTCCAGTAAGCAGAGAAGCTAAATGAGAAACCCGTTATCAGTAATCAGGTTATGGGATTATAGAAATATGAATGAGGAGAAAGCAGATTTTGTTGCCACTTATATGTATGGGTAACCAGGTTTCTAAACTACAATGAACTTTATAAGTATGGATGTGCATAACAAAAAGTAAAGGTATAGTCACTTTAGTCTTCCATCAAAGGAGTCAAAGGACTCTGCACTTATGGTGGTTATAAATAAACATTATTGGGGAAACTGTCCTGTACTGTAATGTTGTCTCATCACGGTGATGGAACAAGCTGTAAAAGAGTATACATTTTCAAAACACAGTGCATATATATTTCTTACAGGGGGGGGGGGGTTTCGGCTGGAGACCCGAATATTTATAAAGTCACATTACTGTAACTTCAGAAAGTGTGAATGAAAGGAGAGATATAGACCAATTTCCATCACTGAGCATTTTAACATTTATTCTTTTATTCATACACTTTGACGCTTATGTATTTATTGTCTCTTCTTGCTAAAACATTCCTTATATTATGTTAAGTGTTAAATGGTACAACCTGATTTAGTGAATTACTGAAAACAAGGGAAGGACTTCACATATAAACTTAGTGGTGGATACAAGAAGAGATGAAGCAACACAGCCCTGACAAGTTGAAGGTAGAGAAGAGGATGAGAAAGAAGATGAAGATAAGAAGGAAAAGAAATACAAATGGGAAGATGAGGAGGAGGAGGAGGAGGAGGAGGAGGAGAGTTTACCTTCTTGTCCAGGTTTTTAGCCTCAAACTCCAACTCAATGGCTCTGTTGTCCTTTATCTCCTCGGCTGTGATCTACACACACACAAATATTATTTTGATGATCAGAGAACAGTGTACAGGAAGTCACAAATAAAAAACAGATTTATAAGTTAAATAATTTGAACAAACACGAACACAGAGTACTTACAGTGATGCTTCCTTTGCCTGCAGGTTTGCCCTTCTTCAGCTGCAGAGGTCTGGTCAGACTCTTACTGGCAACTATCTGAAACACACAGAGGAGGGGAGTCCTGTATCAGTGACTACACAATATAAAAGCACTATGGAGAAATGCACCAAGTTAATGCAGTCCATACAATTCAGAGACAGTGTTGTGATTACAGAGCTTGTCCAGCAGAGGACGCTGTGGACCTGAGAACATTTAGTAAATAAATGACGAGATGGCTGCTTAAAATTACTGTTTGGATTTTATGATGAAACAAAAATTATTTAAACTAGTTTGCAAATATATTTAAAATGAATTGTTTGTAAGTGATATAGGCCTTTTTTTTTTTACTATTCATTGACATTTTATATACAGAATGTCTCATCTAGTAAAGAAAATATTGTGCGGCGTAATCGCTAATACAGCAATTACAAACAATTAGTTGTTACTCAAACATAAAAATGCAATCTGTTAAAAACTGTCGTAGATACATATGGATTACATCACTGAGAGGTTGAGAAGGTGTCACTTATTTACTTGTTTCAGTAGTTATTAAATATATATAAACATTTTACTAGAAAACTTAAGATGAAAAAAGGTTTAAGTAGAGACTGAATACAAAAATCAGTTGGATGTTTGTCAGATGTAAGATAAGAAATGTATTTAGCCTAATCCAATAAATAGCTGGTCTGATGGTTTCTGTCTGCTGGTTGGAACATTGCTTCCAAACCAGCATAACCAACAAAAGTATATTCTGAAAGTGAATCAACAAAAAAGGCATCAGTACAGTCTGAAGAGCTGACACACTGGGATGAGTTGACCCATCTTTTCCCACTGAGTCAATGGAAAAGAGGTGTGTTTCTGCTGAGTCTGGTGTTAGTTGTTTTGGTGTGTACCTGTCCCAGAGTTAGCTCCACCCCTCCCAGGTAGTCATCATCTCCGAGGTCCGAGCTGGAGTTGTCGATATCGTACAACCCCAGCTTCAGATTCTGCACTTTCTCAAAGTGATAATCCAGTTTGAGGCGCTGACTGAAGGCCGGACTCGACGTGTTATTCAAACGCTCGGTGCGAGCCAGCTGTAGAGGAGACAGACCGAGACAGAGATTCATTTATAGAAAGAAAATAAAGACACATGTATCCTGTATTGTGATCGTAACAGTTTTATCTCAAAGGCCATAAGGATGTTGAACTCCTGAGTCATCACTTATATTAGTTTATAGCACATATTTGTTGCATTATACAGAGTTGTAATCTGCGATCAATTGTACATGTATAAGATTTACTTGGATGGTTTTATTATGTCCTTATTTTATTGTTATTTCTTTTTATGTCTTGATGTTTCCGTATGTTGCATTGTTGGAGGAGCCTGTGACTAAGCTGTAGCTGTTTTGCAGATGACAATAAAGCCTGTAAATCTCTATTCTTACCTCGGTCCATTTGTCTCCCCCTGTGCTCTGCAGCAGCACACACAAAGGATCAGACTTTGATCCGACATCTTTATCCAGCAGGTCAGTGCAGGAGACGCACAGCTCCACTTTAGTGACACAGTCCGTCATCTGAGGGGGACAGACAGAGACCATCAGATCAGACTCAATGCAACAGAAAACTAAATCAGATTTTAGACATCTGACTGATCGTTGAATAACACTTGTCAAGCAAAATCCCATGATTATCATTGTTAAATTGCAACATTTTCTTGTTACAGATTGTCAGTTGTGAGTACTTGTTTCTCTTTGTGTTAAGCATGTGACAGTAAGTTGAACATGTGTGGCTTTTGCACTCGGACAAAACCAGCAACAGGAAGATGCCAACGTAATAAACCATTCAAGTGATTGCACTAAGCTCTACACCAACAATAAAAACCAAATATCTACAGCTGCAGACTGTAGTTAGTTCACTGCTTCGCCACAGAGATAATAAAGTGACAAACAGTAAGAAAGTAGACAGTATCATTTTATTGGAGTCATAAAGTGTTCTGCTTACCGGTTCCTTACTTATCTCATCTTTTACCGTACCTACCAACTGTCACATATCTTTTAAACATGCAAAGGAGGCAGCCAGTCCTCCAACAGACACTGAATTAAAGTACTAAACCACAGCTAAAGCCTCGGAGAATCTTCATCAACAACTGTTATATTCGAGGCGTGTCACAGCAGGAAGTGATGAAATACTGAGATGTACGGTTACTTTTACACAAGTCCATTTTGCTTATAATATAAAAGTAACTTCATGAATGTTTGTCTTTGACTTGTCAAGTCTTTGTACATTGTTATAAATTGTGTTATTTATACTTTTACTCATATTTCTCTGCCACAGTTGACAATATGTATTAACAACACTGTAGTTTAATTTTAATGTGTGTAAATGTTTTTTTTTAACTTTTGTGGTTTGACAAGCACAGCACCATGACTTTCATTTGGGGGGGGGGGGGGAAGTCATTCCCTTCCTTTCTTTAGGAAACCTACTTCTGCATTAGTAGCACCTGATGTATGTGTGTTTCATTTCTGTCTGATCCAAGTTTCTTTCAGCCTGGTTTTGTTCTGTTTCTAATTTATTTGAATTTATTTTCTTTGTTTTTTTTTGTCCAGACTTTCCCTAGGTTTGTTGAACTACTTTAGGTAGTTTAGACTTCTACTCCATTATATTTAAGAGGCACATTTTGCACTTTTACCTCCACTACAATTATTTAGCAGCAATAGTAACTTTTCAGATTAAGCTACTTTTTTTGAATGCAGGACTTTTACTTCTAATGGAGTATTTTAATGTGTAGTAAAGCTGCTCCTATTTAAGTACATGCATGGGCGTCGCAGCCATTATATGAGGGTGGGACAAGTCCCCCCCCACTTTTTCAAATGATTAGTTTAGACCCCCCCACTTTTACTATGCGGAAAGTCTGTGAATCGGTCTATCCACTCGCCGCACTTTGTAGAGCGCTGTGTCAGTGCTTCACTATCAAATGAAATCCATTCCACTTGCTTATTGAGAGAATGCCCAAATCAATGAAACTCCGTTCCATGTTTTCACTGCTACTTTGTACCAAGGCAGATTCTCACATAGCGCGCGCATGTTCAAGGAGTGATGTCATAGTTGGACAGCTCAGATCTGTTGTATGAAGCGATGCCGGTAGCGGAGGTAAGGCACACACACCAAATGTTCAGGAAATGGTTAATACAGCGAAAATCAAAGCTGACGATCTCTTGGTTTGATATGTTTTCTCCCCCAGACAACATGGACATAAGAACATTTTTTTCAAAGAAGAGGAAAGTAAGTCATCAGCTGGTAGCAGTTAATCAGTTAACAGTGATGGCGGTGTCTCACTTCTGGAGAGGAGTTTCGTCTTTATGTCATGATAGAGAGATACAAATACTGAATAGTTTAGATGAGAAAAGGCATCGAAATGCCAGGTTACTAGTATTTATCAGTATTTATTATCACTTCACCACCTCTCTTGACATCTAGGCACTTGAGAGTGAGTCAGAGGCAGAATACAGGGACAGTGGAGAGAGGTCCATTGCTGAGGTGAGTGATGAAAGGGAAATGACAGTTGAGAGTAAATTGTGATGTGGACTCTCATCCCAGGATTTAAGGAAATCAGTGGGGATCTTGAACAGGAAACATTTCAGTCAAGGGGCATCATATGACCAATATAGACAGAAGAGCAACATTTATTTGAACATTTAAGTCAATGATACCATTCCTAGGTGAACTTAACATCTGTATGGAGTCAGATCAGTCTCAATATTAATAAATGCTCACAGAAGGATTCACAAATGTATTTTGCGATTTATATATAAATGACTCTCCACAACAATATCTCTCAATGCACTCACAAATATTTATTGTTGTATATAAATGTACAAAAAATGGGCATTTAAACTGCTTTTTATTAATTCAAAGACAGCTCTGAATTAATAATCAAATATGTTTCCTTTCTTTACTACTGAAATTACAAAATGTACCCATCATTTTCCTCATGCTAGTATAGCCACATAAAAGTATCAAACCACCTGTTAAAATGCACCAGAATACAGGAAATCTATATTTTTTTTCGCCCCCACACCCCCGTTAAAAATGTCCCCCCCACATTCAGGATGCTTCCTACGCCCATGAGTACATGCATGGGATACTTTTACATCTATCTGATCATAAACACACCCATCGAAGGAGTCAACTGAACAGACAGTTTAAATGACACACCTAAACTACTGCTGGTGTCCTACAAGTTTACCTGACTGTTCACTAAACAAATAAGAAAAGCTCTCAGGAGACTGAAATGCAATTGTAATTGTCTTATTCACATATTCAATGATCTGAGCGAGCAGGGCCCTAAAGGCAACATCAGCACTTGAAGGCAACACCCACATGAGACTGAAAGGAAGTTAGCTGAGGCAGTACAAATAGTCCCCAGCCAAAGCAGAACAGTAAACACGCCAGTCATCTTTCTCTGTCTTACAAACACAACACAGTGTCAATATAAACTTTGTAAACCACCTTATCAGCGGCGATATATTTTTATCTTCTTCAGACCACAAGAACAAACACAAGGGAGGAGGAAAAACTACTCAGAGTCCGTAAAAGGAAACGACAGGTTTTGAATAACAGTAAACAAACCTGGGAAAGCACTAACCTTTACCTGGACACTCCGTTAGACTCCTTTTTAAGATTAACCACAGCTAAAGTTAGTATTTTAACTGTATCTGAAACAAAAATCAGCAGCTCGTCGCCGTTCAGCAGTTTGCTAAAAGGGAGCGGCACACAGACATACACGCTGTGATTGGCCAAGCAACTACACGTCTACGTTCTGATTGGACAAACAGCTTCACATCCGTGTCCTGATTGGACAAACAGCTTCACATCCGTGTCCTGATTGGACAAGTCCAATGTCATTCACGCCCTCTAGGTTTATACGTTTTTCCAGTTTACAGCAGCAACAACAAAGACTTCCGAACCAACTCCTTCAAAATAAAAGCGGCACCACAACAAGTCAAATCAGTTCCTACCAACAGACTTTTCTGCAATAATCATCTTATAGTTTTTTTTCTGTTCATTTCAAGCAAACTCCAGCAACACAAGAAGTATAAACAATATATTTGTTTTATGTCACATGTCAAAAGACCATGGACGTAGGAGAAGCATAAAAAGAAACCAGAAAAGCAGCTTAGGTTGAAATTAGGCAGCTTGTAGCAAGTTATTTGTTTCTCTTGACAAATAGATTGACGAAATGCAGAAAGGATTGGTCATTTGCAGTCGACCAGCCATTTATAGCAATGTGGCTTTGCCCTATTTCATGAGCTTCTGAATCAAGTTGCCACAAAGCCAAACAAAAGAGGCCAAACACCAAGCAACACTTGCAGTATAAACATAAACTTTATTAATTGTATTGTCCCTTGTTGGACGTAGAGTTTTTTGAAAAAAAAGGAATTTAATATATTATTTTTTTGGATCTGAGCAGTTCAAATGTGTCCTTTTTTCAAATTGTTATATACCACTTTATGACATTTAGTGGAGATTTCCATCCCATTAAGAACTTCCAGCAAAATCTTCCTTTTGGAGGTCAAGATTGAACTTCAAAACTCACTGGTAAAAAATGTACTGTGTGTTTCGAATCAAACACTACAATACTAATATGCCATTAACAGATTTAATGTCCCAATACATACCATCTCAAATCAGTAGCCTATGCCAAAAATACCAAAATGTCAGAGGGTCAAAATTAATATTGCAATGTTACATTATGAAGCAGTATGTCCCAATTGTATGAATACTGCATGCAACAGTGCATACTTTGTAAGTGCAGGTGCAGCATGTACAAAAGGAAAAGGAAAAACGTGTGCAATTTGGAAAAGTAAATGTGCTTTTATGTTGAAGGGCAGACTCTCAAACCGGAAGTACTGTTGTTAAAGCTAAAAGCACTCTGTCTGAAAATCAGCTGTACTGAGATAAGAGAGAACACAGAAAAGTCTCAGAAGTATAATGGGGATCAGAATACACAGCAGAACAAACTCAACACAGCAGGATCCATCCTCCTCATAGAAACAACACAGTTTAATTCTGTTCATCCTTTGCAGTAGAGACACAGTGAAGTCAGAAAGGGCAGCAGCGCGTCACATCACTAATGAGAGACAGGACAGAAAAGACCAAACATAGAAAAATACAGTTCTCAGAAAACAAAAAGGCATCATCTCAATAACCAGTGTCTTGTAAATGGCAAACACACAAACACGCACACTGACACACTCCTGCCACAGCAGTCTTTGACTTCATCCTCTATTGAACCAATTCCCTGGAAAAAAAATAGTCATAATCTTACAGCTTTAATGAAGAGCACAAGCTGACACAATGTGATCCTGTCAGATGGACTTGGGAGGGAATAAAAGGGAAAACTGGATTCTACTGAATTGTTGTAATTTACCTTGATAAATACAAATAAATTACTCAAAACGATATCACTAATTCTTTAATAATCCTTAAACAGGAAGTGTTTAGTGACAGTCTCAAAATTACGTTTATTATACAACTGGACTGAGCTACTGTACATCACAGCACCAGAGCACTAAAGCTATTTAAAACATGTTCATGGATAAATGGCTTTTTAGAATTTGCTGGTAAATAAACAGAAGAGAATGGCCCTATATGCAAACATCTACACTATACAGATCACCTTACACTATCCTACACATGGCACCCTCTTCTTTGAAAGTCTATATAGATCTATTGTAGCGGTAGTCCCATTACTCTAATTTTTTATATTGTAAAATGCCTGAACATTAGGCATATTGTTTATTTATGTATAGTATTTAACTGAGCCAACACTGTGAAAGTCATTGTTAACTTAATGTGGCCCTAGTTTACAAATGTTATTGTCTCTCAAGGACAAAGAGATGCTGCTCTCTGCTAAATGCATTGAGTGCCTATTTATTAATGATTCATAAGTTAGTACCTTTCTTACATATTTTACTGTTTGGTTTAATTATGTATATTTATTCAGTTTATATATTTAAAAACTAAAAAGGTCCATTGCAGAATAGAGATCTACTGAAGCAAACAGAGACAATGCAGACAGCAGTCTTTAATAGATGACCATTTATGATTAACAATTTTGTATCTGTTATATTTTTTATAAAAATGCAAAAAAAGGAAAAGATAAAGCAAATTATTCTGCAATATATATCGGCCATTAGCTGGCATGCTCAAATATAATCGGCATCAGCCCCTGAGAAATATTGTTCGACCAATACTCTACAGGCCACCATGTATCAACTATAAGCCACCACAACCCTACAGGCCTCTGGTTTGTTATTACAGTCTAGTGTATAGTGTTATTATTGGTAATTCTTCATCTTCTAAATGGAGCATCTTTGTATCCGTCACTCACCTGAATGTCTTTCTTCTGTCTTTCTATTGATCAATCAGAGGAAAGGGAGGGGGAGAGACACACCTCAGCAGGTGAATGCTTGATATCTCAGTACATCTGTCACCCACTCACACACAGACTCACTGTTCAGACTTACATCCTTTTCAGAAACTAAATCTGTCATCAGGATTTTTTCTTTCATGCCAATGCATTTCTCCAATCACTAAGTGCTAAACACAGACACAATCATCTTTACCAACAACTACTTTGTCTAGAAAGGGTTTCAGTTGACTTTATTAAAGCCTGTTTATCGATTTCTATCTCAAACACACACTTGCATGCACAGCCGGAAGGAAATTGACATCATTGTACCATGGTTTGGAGGTTAACCATTTCCTGAAGACTCTTCAGCCAAAACTACTTAAACTGATGCTTCCTGCTTTTTAGGTTGAGTACTATGAACCTGTTAGAGACTGCGTGTGTGAACTAAACAGAAATGACTGAGGCTATAATTGAATTATAAATCTGCAGCATAAATAACCTAACAGAAGCAGAAAATGGCTACAGTGGTTAATTCGATTTAGATCAAAATAGTTGAAATCTATCATAAAGCACCTATTCACGCAAATATTTTACAATTTGTGTATTATTTTGTCACAGGCCGGGTTTAACAACAGCAGAGCTATAACTAAAAAGATATACGTGAGAAAGTTTCACATCCATCATCCCTCAGCTGAGCTACTGGAGCACCCCATGGTTTGGAACTAATTGATTGTCTTGGGATAATGTATGCTCCCCTTATTTTTCTCATGCCATTAGGCAGTAGGAAGTATACACCGTTTCATATCATTGGTACAATGGGTCATATCCAGTTACATCTTTGGAGCTACTTTCAGAATGACAACACAAGTGCGTACCAGAGTTATGTGACAGACTTGATTAAATTCTGTTAGTGAAACATTTTTTTGATTACCAATGTTATCCAACATTACACAGCTGATTATAAGACCAAGTACATGTGCCAAATATGCTCTTACAGTGTATGCATATAGCTGGTAAAGAAACCGTACGGCCTGTAAAAACGTTATGGACTTTTTGATGGCCACCAATGTAGCAGCACACAGGGTTTAGTCCCTGTATGTCAAGAACACAACTGTGGAATTAAGTGTTGTGACTCACGATTGAGCTAGAGCCACTGACGCTCTGCTAAATCCACTCTAGGATGATGTTAGGGGCGAGGTGATGATTAGGTCTAATGTAATAACTGCACAATTAAGTACATAAAGTTTAGTCTTTTTTGACATTCAATGTTTTCGTACATGCATTATGTGTTCAGAAACAAAGCTTTGATTTAAATGTAACCAAACTTTAATATGACCCCATCTGATTGATGTGGGCACTTTCTTGAGAAAATGTAATAATTTAATCTGCCATTTATCACTCCTGGAGTTGCCTAAATGTCAAATGACATTAGCTGTTATGTTACCAAAACAAGATTCGCTGCAGGAAAATCTTGAGGTGGATTTGCGAGGAAATACACAAACAAACTTCTACAATTAACGCAAGGAGTTAAACAGCGTATTAGCAACCCAGCAGCTCTCAGCTATAGCATGCATGCTAAGAGTTATTTTAAGTACCTTATATTTCATTGAAGATGTTGAAGAGAAGATCATCTGTATTCCAATTAAAACCCAACCAGACTTCCAAAGTTTTACAACATTAAGAAATAAGCAATTAACTCAAATGTAACCATTATTCAGAAAAGTTTCCATCATCAGACAGTGAAGAGCAGACAGTCAGAGAGAGCTGATCGCAGGAACGTCCTTTTATTAGCCAAAGCAAAGGAGACCCCACATCATCTATGGTTATACGATCATACAAGTTTGTTCACACTGACAATAGAGAAACAAAAAGAAGCTTGAAGGTGGAAACATCCAACACATTATCAAACATGTACAACAGAAAGCTACCAAACAAAAAATCGCTACAGACTTTATCCGAGTGCAGTCCAAACACCGATGAGCATGTGCTGCAGAAAAGGAGGGAGGGGGCATTGTTCAAACACAGCAACATCAGAAAAGATTCAGCGGCCAAGTCATGATTATTTACAAAATAAAAGTATGTCCATCACGCATCCTCCATATAGCAACAGAGCAGTGTTGCAACCTTTTACCATAGCGACGACACTTTAGGTCTGTATAATTCTTACCATAGCAACAGAGCATAAACATTTCACGATGGCATCGTAGCTTTTAATCATAATTTTAACACAGCAATAGAAAATGGGAGAAATAGAGAACCAACACTTCACCTTGGTGTAAATGCCGTATCATCTACAGCATATTTTATCATGGCACCAGAGCACGTGAAGATTTTAACATAGCAACAGAGCATGTAAAGATATACCCATGGAAACATATTTCATCATAGCAACACACTGTGGTATTTCAGCATCAATTTTTCAAAAGCAACAGAGCATGATTAGGCATTAGCATAGCAACAGAGCATGTACATTTGAAACCTCAGCAGCGCGGCATGTTTAAGCGCATACAGCGACAATGTTTGTCAACCTCAATCATGATAAGTATAATAACAAAACAGGACAACCTTGGACATGATGTGCAAAAGGCTGCACTGGAAACAGGGCAAAAAAGCAGACAAAGTATCTTCAAACATATACATAATCATTTTTCATCAGTCCGTTTGTGCTAGCAGAGTCAGTGAAGGAGCGGCAGAAAATAACAAATTCTGGATTAAGTCAGGGGTGGGCTTACCTACCATTATCTATACAAAGCTGGAGGGGCTTTAGTAATGACTGACAATCAGCGGCAAGGTCAAAACTGGGCTATTGGTTTAATACCAGAATATGGTATGGTTTATGTTGCCCTCATTACACCATGGTGTTAGGGTTACGGTTCAGATGGGAGTCACATGCTTTTTTGTGAGTCTGCTTTGGGTGGGGCTTTAACCAAGGCTTATCTTGACTTTGCGTGCTCCAATAGGTCGGTCATTGAGGTCCATGACAGCGGCAGAGGCCTCCTCATGGTTTTGAAAGGCAACCATGGCCTCGCCAGTTGGCAGACCTTTCTCACTGAACTGCAGGCAGACTGAGCCTTGTAGCACCTGGTAGCCATAAAAGAAGTCCATGATCTCGTCTACGGTAACAGTGAATGGCATATTCTGAAGCTTTACAATTGTCGGGCCAGGGGCACCTCGTTGACCGTTGGGATTGCTAGATCCTCCAGGGGCCGGCTGGTTACGGTGACCTTCAGCTCCTGGACTGAACGCCTGCGGCCCACCAGTAGCCCCACCCCCTGGACGTCCTTGATTGTTGTTAGCCCCCCCCCCTCTATTCTGACCACCTCCACCTGCTTTTCTGTTGACATTGTCAAAGGGCACTAACCCTCTTAGCCCATCTTGGTTGAAAGAAGCGCCTCCTGCTACTCCGGGTCGAAAGCCTGGTGGCTCCATGATCGGAGCTCCAGGAAGACCAGCAATTAGTGGAGGAGCCATCCCCATATTTACATCTCCCAACCCTGCTGCAAGGGGTGGTAGAGGAGGAGGGCCTGCCAGCCCGTTCCCTGGGGCTGAGAATGGACTCACAAAGGGGGCATTGTTTAGGTTCCCCATGGTGTTTCTGAGAAAGTTAAACTCCTCCCCGCTAATCCCCGCAAATGGGTTTATCTGGGGTTGCTGGGGAGAAGGCTGGGACTGCTGGTGCTGGTTCTGATTTAGATTTTGGTTCGGCTGGGTCTGGTTGCGTTGTCCCCTCTTATTCTGGGGAGGGGGGTTCCTCTCAATTTCCTTCATCTGCTCAAAGGTTACCAGGTGGACAAATGCATCGCGACCGTTGAGTTTTTGGCGGTGGAGTCTTTCACCTTTTCGGGCATCTTCCTCTGTGCGCAGCTGGAAGATTGCTTGACCTAAACCATTACCATGGCTATCTGTCAATACCTTTAGGGTGTCCTCGTACAGCCCTACACCCTCCAGGAAGGCACGGACATCCTTCTTGGAGACATTGTAAGGGATGTTGGTGATGTGGGCACAGTTCCTGGGAACTTTTGAACCGTCCTGGTTCTTGCCATCGCCCTGTGATGCTTCACGTTTGCGAATGCTGTCTATCTTTTCAAGCATTCCCTTACGGTTGATTGGGTGGACCTGGATAAAGCGAGTGCCCATGTACTGCATATGAGAGCCCAGAGCAGTTTTGTAGTCTTGTTCGGTTTTGAACTCAAGGAAGCCTTCTCCTGTGGCTCGTCCATTAGGCCCGTAGGCAATGTAGACACTGTCCTCCAGGACGGACAGATTATTGAAGAATTCCTTAATCTGTTTCTTGTCGGCCTCATAGGGAAGGCCTTTCAGGTAGACACAAAACTCCTGCCGATGTGGAGATCGTGACCTTGCTCGCTGATCTCTACCTCCTGCACCAGCATTGCCACGCCGTTGATGCTGGTCCTGTGACTCGTTGCTGTTCATTGATTTGCTGCTATTGTGGGGAACATGGCCCATCATGCTGTCATTGAGACTGGCCCATTGCCGCTCAGAGCCTGGGGTTATCTCAATAAACCGTTGGCCCATCATGCCACCTCCTCGTTTGACAGCTTCAAAGCTGTCCTGGGGTGAGAAGAACTTGACCATAGCCCTGCCAGTTGGCCGACCCTGCCCATCCCTCAGCAGACGAACCCCATCCACCCCCAGACCCCGGAAAAATTCCCTAACCTCCATCTCTGAGCAGGTGAATGGGAGATTGTGCAGTTGGATAAACAACTCATCTGGGTGGGCCACTCCGGCTCCAGCTGCTGCTGCAGCAGCAGCAGCCTTCATGTGTGCCTGGAGGCCCAGAGAGGCTAGAGGGGAGAGAGGGTTGAACAGCATTGGGTTTGGGGCACCAAGAGGGAGGCCGGAGCCCATTCCTCCTGGGGGAGGGAGTGAGGGGTTGAAGGGAGGCATGGAGGACATGTGGGAGAGATGGGACATAGGAGGCACTGGAGGTCCTTGGGACAGGGGGGAGATAGTGGGCATAGGGGGAAGGGAAGACACTGGAGGAGGAACTGGCATTGTGGGCAGCGTTGGCATGGGGGGCATGGAAGGCATGCTGGGAAGTGGAGGGATGGGTGGTGGGCATGCATTGAGTGATGCCAGAGCTGAGGTGATGGTTGGGGCAGAGCTGTAGCTGTTAGGGAAGCTGGGAAGAACACTAATAACCGACTTGTGGCTCTGCGGCTCATGAGATGAGCTTGCTGCTGTCACTGAAGCTGGGTTGTTACCGAAACCTTGGTTTCCATGGCTACTGCTTCTCCCCCCGGTCCCTTGTTGCACTGTAGGTATGGGGGTTGTGCCTGCTTGTCGGTGAGCATGTCCTGCAGTTGGTGCAGCTGTCTCCCCAGCACCTGCCCCAGCCTCAAATCTGCGGCGGCTGAGTTCAATCATGTTCTGCATCTCTGTCTTGCTGCTAAGCAACAGGGACACTTTTGAGCCCTTAATAGCCCCACCTGTACGCATCATGCCCAGCCGAGCGTCCTCATCAGTTGCAAAGACAATGAAGGCTTCGCCATGCTCACCCCCAACAATGTGAACTCCCCCGTCAGGGATGGTTAGGCCAGAGAAGAAGTGTCTGATGTCCATGGTGCCAGCCACTATAGGCAGACCCTGTAGCCTGATGACTACTGCCATACTGACTGCTAAACAACAGCCCTACAACCTGGGGAGAAAGCAACACTACTGTCAGATGAAGAGCAGAAAAGGGGGGACCAGTGGTTTCCAGATGTTTCCTCAGGAAACTCATCTAAGACTTCATAGGCCAAAAAAGGCTAATCCAACACTTCTTACATTTCAGTTTCTTAAAATTACTCTTTCAATAACTAAAAGGATCATTTTATAACTATATATGCACCCATTTTTGGGTCCTGACATTTGGAAACCAGTGGTATTTGGAAAAGGTTTGGGGGGGATGGGGTGAAACATATGCAGAAATTGACATTCTTCCTCCATCAGCAGCTTTGAAAATGTTTATAATAAACTTGTTTCTGAGCTTTGAAAATGAAGAGATCATGCTACAGTCCGTTTTCAGACATCAGCATTTGATACACACTTTGCAATCTTAAGAGTGAACATGGCATCAGTTCTTGTTTCTAACTTTTGAAATGTAGCACTTTAAATGTATCCTTACTGTTGTCTAGCATGCAATACAAACATGTTGTTTGTACTTTGAAATATTCTGTTGTCAACCTTCATGTATCTCATGCAACTTGCAGCTAACTAAACCAATGCAACAAGAGTGTGTATATTTTCACTGTTAAAACAGACACTTAAAATAAATGAGGTCAGATTAAATATTGTTGTTCAATGTTTTTGGTTGGCAGGTTGTCCTTAATACATTTATATCTGAATAAAGAAAGAATTGAGAAATGACTGTGTGGTGTATAGTATCAGCCTTGCTTGTAAAAGGTTGTACTTTACCGCAACAAAACACAACAACAAAAAACTAGAAACTAAAAGCATAACAACCAACCGATTTTTAAAACTAGCAGTAGGGAAACAAATCTTAGATCAATGAAGCCACTCAACCCGAGTCACACCTTTTCAAAACCAAACTCCAACATTACCTAAGCTGGCATGGTACTCAAAATATCAAAACAGACTCTCAAACTGTCATCCAAAATGGTCAAGTAATAAACAGGAGATTAAACATGCCGAGCTGCAGTCAGCAAGCTATACCCTGCAAAAACCACCAGAAAATACAAGACTGAGGGTCGGAATGATCCTTCTACTGCCTTCATTCTCAAGCAACACCAAATTAGCAAGCAGCACTTTAGCAACTTGTTGTCAAAAGAGCAAAATATCAACCAGCAAATCTGCAAAACGTTGTTAATGAAATATCATGTTAACACAGGCAGCAGCAGTACCTTTTTCAACCAGAGCAATAAGAACCACCAACATCTTTACAAAAGCGATGTCAGACAGTCAGGAACAAAGCGTTAACGAGAGCAACAGTAGCATCGTGTCAACCAAAGCAACATTAGCATTATATCAACCACAGCAACATTAGCATTATGTTCGAAAGAGCAACATCAGCACCTGATTGACAGCACAGCACTCAAGACAGCAGCTGGTCAGAATAGAAAGCAAACGGAAGTTAAAAGCAAGACTGACAAAAACATGTTTGCTGCTTTCACAATCCTCAGACACATTTTCAGCTCTCCGAAACAATCCTGATCCAGGACCATTCTGGATGGACAACCGATATTTCAGGCACGATGAATATCATTAAAGTTGCTGGTAAAAATTGTTGATATTAAATATACAAATCCTGAACGGGGTGTGTGGCAGCCACCTACAGCCTACCACAGCTTTAGACAAGATGCCAGACATTGACACCATCAATGATTTTAGAAGTCAGCCTCAAACAGACAATTCACACCAACACCATCACATGATTATCAGTTTTCCCGACACCTTTTTTGAAATTTCAACCTGGACTTTCAGTACTCAGGAAGTTCTCCCTCTGGGTAATAACCTGCAAACAGTCTGTTTGAAACATCAATGGCAGCAAGAGAGAAAACACAGTAGGAGAGGAAACAGCAACAGCTAATAGTGTCAGAAACAACCAGAGAAAGGTAAAAAGTTTGAACTAAGGCTGCAGTTCGCACTCACATAAATCAAGAAAAACAATAGAGTGGATAGAAGACATAAATGAACTTCCTTCAAACAGCCAGAAAACCAGAGAGACATTTCAATAACGCATATCCAATTCAGGATTACATTGAGACGCACTGCCTTGATTTCTCAGTTTAAAGCTAGAATATAACACTGTCCACATGTTGCGCCAAACTTAAAACCCAGCAAAAAGTGGAACATCCATGGATGAAACAACTCGAGCACAAAAGATTAAATCTATTTCAGAACAATATGGCTGATGTATGGATGTACATCCATACATCAGCCAATTCCAAACCCAAATCTCAAACAGACAGGACATAGAAAGAGGGTCCATTGTGTTGCAGCTGGAGCACACAGGCACACCATATCCATTCATTTATTTCCAAAGTGACAATTAAAATCCCTGGTTTACTTGTATAGAACTCAACTGACTTGTACGTGACAGAAACGGAAACAAATGAAGTACAGCACATATCCCTCTTATCATTCCCTGACTGAACTACAGCCCCTTTCAGGTATTCCTCTCTTTACATAAATGTTACGGAGATATTGGACCTGTAACATTTCTTTAACAATTTATCAAATCAAGTAATTTAAAAAGAAACTTGATTGAAAAACTAGGAAATGTTATTTAGCTAATTTAAAAATGATTAAGGGACATTATCAATGGAGGTTAAAAAAATAATTAAAAAAAAGCAGATATAATTAAACCACCAGTCTCAAAACATAATTATTGTAGAATTCCACCAGAAAGAGTTGAGGGCCATCCACACCAAGAACGATAAATATAAATATATTGTTTTAAAAATGTTTAAATTATACAACAAATGTTGCATGAGTGAAAGAGGTAATGCCGATTTACATTTGTCAGAAAATGTTTAGTCGATGCATTTCGGACAAGTAATGTTGCAATCGATTCAGTCGCGATGTAAAGACAGCCAGTCAGCATACTTAATCATCATTCAGTAAGCAGTATGCCATACATACTGATTGAGTATGTAGTATGCAGGTAGTAATTGATATGCCAAAGGGTCTCTTAGTATTGTAGCAAACTGCAACAGATCCTGACTGTCTCGATAACAACCATCACTCATCTTGAACCAACTCATATCAAAAAGTTTTAGCAGAAAGTCCCGCCACCTCCAGTAGACCATCATGGGATCCTATTTTGGAAAAAATATGCATCTGACCAAAGGCATTAATACATTACTTATTTTTACTAAATTAATGACATTAACTTTTACAAGTTTAAGGACCTAATCATTTAAATAAGGGCTTTTCAAGTGTTCGTACTGGTAAATTGAATAGCTCAAGAAAGAATGCTGATTTGTTAACGTCTCGTTCCTAATGTTAGTCAACAAAAGGATTATTATGACCAATGACGTCAAGGAATAACAAAGACGTTGCAGTACTACCGTGTGGCCACTACGAAGATGTTCTTTAACGTCTGGCTCACTTCCTGGGGGCCTGCCTAGCTAGCCTGTTAGCTACATATATTAGGTTGAATAATAATCTATTAAATGGACCAATATCATGTATGAAATTCATGGCACAATTCAAACAGGATCAAAAATGCTTCGTCTCTCAAAGTTGACCACAGTGCATATTCTTTACGAAATAAGGTCCCATGAGGGACACCGGAGGGCGGGACTTCACTACTCTATGAGGTGACGTCATGACCATGTGGGTGTGGCTTGTAATCTGCAGTGAAACACGACAAAAAACTGACCTCAGTCACTAAAATTGAGAGCTCAAATTCACACACCAGCTTTTTAAACCAACCTGCCAAAACATTAATAAGCAGTCATTAAATACCCGACAATAAAATTAGACAGCGAGATTCGAACAGTGATACCTAACTAGCTAATTCCCAGCAGAAATACTGAATGAAGCTAATTTAGCTTAGCTAAGCTAACGCATCGTTAGCTACCTAGCTTGTTGTGAATTCTGCTTTGTGTATGTATGTGTTGGACCGGAGCATCGAGCAGCTTTGAGCGGCTCGGCTCCTGGTGTGAGTGCAGAGCGGACTGACGCTGCTTGATTCTTACCGAGAAATTTGTCAACAAACACACTGAGGTTTAACTCATGAACGGGGCTCTTTTCTTCTCTCCTCTCCTCTCTGCTCCGTAGGCTGCTGCATGAAATGTCGGCTCGAACACCACGTGATGTTGACGCGAGACTATGGCAAGTGTAGACGTCTCAGCAAAATCGCCCCCTGCAGGCTTAAGAGGGAGTCAAATATATAATAAACGATACATTCCCCTGATTTGTAGTTTATCCTAATATACAATACAAATGCATTTTCTCTAAATATGTGATGGAAACTATGTTTTATTCAGTATGATATAACAACTACTTAGTTGTATATTATGAAGTGAAATAAATAGAGTTAAAAAATAGGTAATTGCTTCTGCTTATGGGTCTGTAGTTATACATTGATATGTAACAAGAACACATACAGCTTATGTAGTATTATTAATAAAGCATGTGCTATTTACAAAGATTTATTGTATTGTATTTTATGCATTATTGTCCCTATTTTTGTATTGTGTTTATCAGGATTCTTGTTATCCAGACCAAATACCCCTCAGTAATGGATGCAAGTATGTAACTCCCTGATACAAACAAAACAAGTTTATTGCATAACCAAAAAGCAGAATTTTATTGGAAAATAATGTATATGATGAGAGTAACACTAGAAGACAGTAGACAGAGTTGAAATATTTCAGGAACACAATACAAGTCTTTTAAAATCCTTTTTAATCCAGTTTGGTTGTATACTTTCAGGATCACCTACAGATTCCCATTACAACCATACTCATTAATCTCAGTGTCATTGTTTCTCAAAAATCAGTTGAAGAAAATGTAAGGCTACAGTCTTGTAGAGTGTTCCAGACATTAACACAAAATCAAATTGCAGCTCCTAACACTGTGAAGACTTCTGATAAACGTACATAACGACACTTTTTATTTAATACTGGAAAAATCTAATTATAAAATAACTGTAATGTGAGTTCTGAGATAAAGAGGAGTCTATTACAGGAGAACAGAGCAGGAGACGATATGTGAATCATCATATATATTCTTGACTAAAAAATAATAACAAGTGAAGCATTAAATATTTAGACAGCTCAGTACATTTCTGTCCTGACGGTTCAGTTACAGACCCCAGCCTCACTGAAGTACACAGCCCATCATCGTTCCTATTGTATTTCTGCTTAACACCTTTTCAAGAGCCTGTATCACAAAGTGAGGCAGCTGTCTACCTGACGTTTCTGGTGTAACAAAACTGGCTCACAATCAATCAGTTTAGATCACTTTTCTAACATGGCCTGCAATGCTAACTGACCTTAGAGCAAGTTCACTTCAAGTAGATCAAAACCGACCAATCACATTACAGGAAAATGGGGAACAAGCAGAGTCCCACAATGATTAACACAGCCTTCCTTTCATAATTTTAATCCATCAACAGCTTAATTTATTCTAGCCATTATATAGTTTACCTCACTGAAAACCACATGTTGCTGCCTTGATATTCTGGTTGGCAGTCATCAATTTAATTTTATTCTCATTTCCTTTATTGGTGTTTAACAACATATTTGTTATTAACGGTTATTTGGCTTAATAACGCTTAATAGTTGGTTGCATGTTGTTCTTACTACTTATTTATGTGTCCGTTTGTGTTTTCTATTGTCTAATGTTGATGTTATATCAATAACTTCATGGTTTTGATTTCATTTAACAGGCTGTAAGTAGGTGGTTTTCTTAATTTCAACATGCTCACAGCTGGGTTATGAAACCCAGAGATAACTGAAAGTGAAGCTAGGTATCCCAAAGAGAGCCAGACAAGATAACAGACTTTGTGATACAGGACTCAGGTGTTACAGAACGACACAACAAGCAGAGGCAGCCACATAAACTCTTCAAAAATAGCATCTTCTGACAGCAACGAGAGGTATTTCTACGGAGCCACAGAGCAACAGGTACAAACAGACTTCAAGTCGGACAGGAAGTTTGTGCGTGTTTGTGCATTCCCAGATTTCCCTGGAAATCAATTGCCATCGACGTCTGCCAGGAAATAAACAGGAAGTGGGAGGAGTCTAGTGCTGCGACCACTTGATGCTCTTTAGATCGATGCCTTCTTGAACCATCTCCCACAGAGGACTGAAAGACAGACAGAGATAATGATATTAAAACACATTACAACTTATATCTCCATTGACATACAAAAACCCAGACAGAGAAACAGGAAAAAATGTATGCATCATGTATGAGTCAGTATAATAACAACTTAACTTATTTTCACAGTTTTATCCATAATTTCCATCAGCTATAGTCACATTTTTCCCACCAAGTTAATATCCGAGTTCTGGGTACGAATGCTGACACCAAAAAGCCGGATCAAGAAACACAAGCAGACCGACCTGAAACCATCTCTTTATTCAGATGATCTAAACCGATTATTTAAAAATGATCCCCACTCGCACAGGATACTCTTTGCAATTCTTCTCAAAAGGTTGACTGTATTTATGTGTTATAAACTCCTAGTGTTCTTATCTCTCCATGGTCGTTTACTCATCACTTCTTTATTACTACTTGGTTTGTTAATCTCTCAACAGGCGACAT
>NW_022987698.1:14387070-14555515 GCF_902827165.1 Trematomus bernacchii
TATGCATTACTTACATTGATAAAAGACTCTACTTGAGTTACACTGATCTTTACAAAGTAAAACAACTATTCATTTATCAAGCTGTCAACATGCTTTTCCCCATGTAGTGTACAGTACACTGCATATGTACTGTACATATATTCAGTTTTATTATGTTTAATACATATCTGTTTTTCTGACCTTCACCATGTCAGATTAGAGTTAAGCTCCATCCACCTCAACTGTGTGTGTTTGTGTGTGTGTTTGTGTAGGTGTGTCTGCGATATTTCTAACCGTCATTCATTCTGTAACTGTCTGTACTTGTTGTTTGGCGTCTGCCCCTTCAACCAACAATTCACACTTCTCGTGTGTGTGCTCTTTTATGTCTTTTTGAGGACATTTTTTACAAAGTATAAGTAAAGTTAATCAAATGAACTAATGTTTAAGATTGGTTTTGAAATCTTGTTTATATTACTTAAAACTTGTTAAAACTCAATTTAAGGTAAGAATTAGGTTTATGTAATAATAATAATAATAATAAACTTTATTTATATAGCACCTTTCATGCTTGACGCAGCCCAAAGTGCTTTACAGAGTTATAAAGGTTTGGGTTGAAATGTCAGAGAGGGATCTCACAAGTAAAGATACATGTTTATTTGAGTCTAACTAGACTAGGTTAGCATTAGCGAAGGAGCACACCACACCCCTTTGCTGTGTGTGTGTGTTTGTGTGTGTGTGTGTGCCTGTGTATGCCAGCTCACTCCCCCAACGGCAGCAGCATTGCAAAACAACAACTCAGACTTAAAAGTAGTAGCTGATGTCAACAGCTGTGAAACTAAAAACAGGAGCTGCAGTAGATACAATAGAGACAGGACAGCCCAAACAGAAGTGTCCTTGAGCAAGGCACTGAACGCTCTGTTTTATTAGATAATAACAGAACTCGTCTGATCTGCAGGTCAAAGGGCAGTCTGAGGAGGCTGTCTATTTGGCATCACGTCCCTTCTTAACACAAATGTTCACTCTGTCTTCATTTTGTTCCACAAGATTTTATTAGCATAAGATTGTATGAGCTACTGTTATGTGAGTGGATTAAATCATCCAAGGGTGCATTAACTCACCAAACAAAGAGGGTTACTGAACCTCTCACTGACTGTGGTTTTGATAATGTGAACATTATCAAATCTGTAGGAACTTTTGAATATTGTCCGAAAACCATTTTAGCTGACAGGAAAGCCCTGCAACGGGTAGTGAAAAATGGCCAGCACATCATCAGAGCCCCGCACCCTGCCATTGCTGACCTCTGCGTGTCTCAACGGGCTCACAGCATCATCAAGGAACCCTCACACCCCAACCATGGACTGTTTGCCTCTCATTAGGAAGTCAGTACAGGAGCCTTTGATCCCGCACCAGCAGGCTCAGGAACAGTTTCTTCCACCACACCATAACCTTGCTGAACTCTCACAAACTCAGCACTATACTCCACTCCCAATACATGACCTTCAAACTACAGAACTAGCACCACCACACCTCCCTTTCATACTTCTTTAAACTTATGTATGCCTTAAACCCTGCCCCTTATCCGTGAATGCTTTAACGTTGACTACTCTTAGCACTTCTGGTTTGATGCAAACTGCATTTCGTTGTGCTATGTGCAATGGCAATAGTGTTTAATGTTTTCTAATCTTTAAACAGATAATTTGTTTAAAACATTCTGAATTAAATGTAGGATCTGATATACAATGGACGTTCACGGTAAATGAAGGCCCATGTGAATCGTTTTGTATTAATTCCAAAACTCTATATTTTAGAAGATTTATTAGGTATTATCTGTATTGAAGGACTGAGCCTAGTCGCCAATAATAATCGGACAACAAAAGGGCATGCAAAGAGCCTCTTCTTTTTAGTACAGGATGACGTAAGTATGTAAGAGGTTGCTATGCTTGTTGGCTATATTTAGATATTTGTTTTTATAAATGAGCAGGGAAAATAAGATAAAAACACATTGATGTATTTTTTCTCCCTCATTTCTTTTAGGAAAAAACGTTTCAACTTTATCTCAGTATTTATATTACTATATCTACTATGCTTTATTTTTATTTATTTACATGCTTTACTGATACAGCACATGTGTGGGAGAGAATTTAGGGATGTGGTGTATGGTGGCCGACAGGTGCAAATGAGCTACAAAGACCCAAAACACTGTCATTGGGAGAAATGCGCTGCACTCTCAAAAACATGCAAATATAAAAACATACATTTCACCCACTTGACGAAACATTCGCATGGTTTACTAATATTATTCCAGATCTGCTGTAAGCTAGCAAGCTAACGTAGATAACCTAGTCATTTCAAATATACTGACAAAACCCTTTTAACACAATTATGAAACAGGCTTACTCTGGCAGTGCGTTTCTCCTAATGGAAACGTTTTGGGCCATTGTAATGAGTTGGCTCCTGTCGGCCACTGTGCAAACTAGCCTGCTGTTCCCAGGTCAAAAAATACTTGTAACGCCTTTATTTTTACATATTATTGTGCTTACAGGACGTGTATTTCTAACTACGGTAATACATACACATTCCACAGGTATTCGGACAAACATGGGTGTAGAGGGGGCCGATGCTCCATATCTGCCCCAGGAACACTCGGCTTGTATTTCCAGACCTGAGGCCTGTACTACGAAGCTGGTTCAACCTAACCTGGATATGTTTGAGTTAGCCGGTTGGCCTAATCCAACACATACGCGCTCTCGCTAAGCGGTCCTACGACGCTGGTTATCAAGTGGATCGCTCAAGCCAGCCGTGCCCTATCTAGTTAGGTGCGCGTTCACATGAAAGGGGTGGTATTTGGAGCATTCGACCAATCACAAACATGGACAAGCACACTGACAGCGCAGCGTCATACTTCCTGAATGAAAAGTGAACTTTAATATTAATCAAATATGAAGAAGTTAAACTTTAAACATCCATGACTTAAACACTTTATCCAGGATAAAAGCCACATAGCTGCACCTGCAAGGTGAATACAGCTGGTAAAAGAAAAAGCGTTTGAATGCGTCCATTAACAGGTTTATGATATCACTGCCCCGTCCAAGACACGAGTGGATCTGACTTTAATTACATTTGACTCGAGTGTTTCGTCAACTTAATGTGTTGCTTAAAATAATACTTCTGCATACAGTATGTGACACTGTAAGTGTTGCACGGCCAGATACGACTCAAGAAGCTGACTCAAATAAGGAAATATATGATACATTATGATGTGATATGATGTGATATGAATGATAATGGGACACATCGACGTCTGCACTCACAGTGCCGCGGACTGTAGGCTACGTAATGTTACTTTGATCCGGTTACTTATGTTGTGGCAGATATTTAATTAAGCTTTCTTAACATAATAGTATAATAGTTATAGGCTAATAGTCAGATTGCTCTGAAGATGGGAGGTGATATTCTATTCATTTTCACGTTCACACAGTCGATGATTTTGTCTTTCCTGCAACAGCAGTTTAAACTGTATTTCCTCCGCACACTGAGCTCTGATTGGTCAGCAGGCGGTGCTTTCACTGAGTTGATCTCTTATCCTGGAACCTATCCTGCTCCGGAGCAGGCTAGCCGCTCAGCATAAGTTACCATGGAGATCTAGCCTGCTAAAAAGAGAACCAGCGTCTTAGGACCGGAAAGCCCGAGTTTTCCCTGAAGTTAGCCGGCTAAGCGAAAATCCGGCTTCATAGTACAGGCCTCTGATCTCATCTCTGCCTGGACAGGACGTGCTGAACAAGAAATACATGAGTGCTGGAAGTACCTGGCCATTAACCCCCCCCCCGCTTCTTTTACATATTATGTTTTTGGAATAAAAATATTGTTATGTAATGTGACGTATGATGCCCAAAGAGCAGACTTACAGTTAGCAATGAAAGCAGAGAAGGAATTAGTGATTAAGTTGTCTAGTATTGATTATATACCGTTTTTTGTTAACAATTTGTTAAATGGAATATGGGACTTCACCTTCTTTAAACGTTTTTATGTGATAGCATGTCATCCTGTTGCTAAATCTAGTCAAAATAGAGAACAGATGTTTGTTTTAAATCATCAAACCAATTTATTTGTACTAGTTCAGAGAGGGCAAAAAAGCCAAACACACAAAAAAAGATGTGTTAATCGGTATGCATTTCAGCCTGAAAAACTTGTTCTCATGTTTAGTGTTTGCAGTTGCTGCTCTGTCACTTTGAAGGATAAAACAGATACTATATTAAAGTAGGAAACATCGATTACCTGCTGTTTCTCAGTCTTTGACCCGTTAACATTATTAGTTAATGACACAAAGAGGCTTAAACCTCCCTGCTCACTGCACTTTATGTAATCCTCTTCAGCTGCTCTCCATGCAGGTCCCTACTTCCTGCTTTAAAGCCTGTCTACAATGTCTGAATAGGAACATTATACGTCTCATGTTAGTTAAAATGATTTTACTTGTGAGATCATAGGATGCATTAGAAAAGCCTATGTATGATTATAAGATCTAAAAGTATGATAAATCTGCACGTCAACAGACGTCAGTTATGGGTGTGTGGAAAAAACTAAATTAAGTCATCTGTATCTATTCATTTTACAGTATTGCAACCCATAAAAGTGTCTGCATGTTTAATGCAGACACATGCATTTAATGTTATATTTCATGATTTCTTGAATCCCCATTGTTGCTGTTCCACTAACATGATGTCATGTGACCGACTTGTTAATTGAATTCATGTGTTCAGCACTCCATATTTACTTTTACATGGTTAAATATGCATTATTTGCTCAGAAAAGTGACACACTGACCCGGATAAATTTGACAAAAAACTCACCATCACACTAATTCATATCAACAAACACAATAAAGAAGCACAAGTTGCATCAATCCGATATTTATTTCTGATTTTTTTCTTCTGTTCTTCTTCACAGTTAATATATTTTTTTTTCAATGACAGTCTGCATCGGCCAATCATCTGCAGCCTAATCCAGCCAACTCGATGCCGATTGGCTGTTCAGGCTCACTCCCACCACCGATCCCATCTCCCTTTGTGTGCAACAATAACAACAGAAAGGCAGCACATTACAGCACATTGTACATTACCAAACATGAACAAAATGTAAACCGTAAAAAAAAATCATCCGTCAAAATGTTTTCCTTTAATCTTGCATTCATTTAAGCTTTTTTTCTTAAACATATACAAATACCAACATGGTGAGATAATTTCAATTATTTTAAGCATCTTCACATGAACTAAGGCAGACCACTGCATGAGTATTAAAACAATGACACTTCAAAAAAAGTATCTGCTGTAAACTGATGGAATCATCTCACCTTGCAAGCATATTCCTAACATTTTAAGGCTTAATGAGTTGACAAGATGATGAGATTTTTTTTCAGTGAACATGAAGCAGAACAAACCTGTCCCCGAGGTTAGAGTTTCACACTGTCGAGAACAAAATAGTCTCATGAGAGTTTCTTTTCAGGGTGTCAGGATGTCACAGAACTCAACAAAGTCTCTCTGCATGAAGTTCTGGCTCTGCATCAGGTCGTCTTCAGAGGGGAAATACTGCATGCTGTCCTCCTGCAGACGCAGACTGTCCTCATGCAGAACCACGATCTGTCCAGGGGGCGCTGTTGAGCTGTGTGGGTTGGGACTGTCCAACAGGGCTCCTCTTGCATTTTCCAGGACGCACAGGTATGAGTCCATGTCTGTGAGCTCCACCTCGCTATCCGAGCTGCTCCCACTGTCACTCCCCACTGAGTCGGAGCGCATGTGTAGCATCTGGTACTTCTCGTGCATCAAAAACTGGTTTGTGTTCTTGGGGGCTCGCATCCCCCTCGCTCTGTTCCCTTTAATGTTAACGGGCCGGAGTGACATTGCTGGCCTCTGGAAGTGTCTGGGATGAGGATGGTGTCGTTGAGGGGGCTGCTGGTGATTGCGCCCTCTTGGCCACCCTCCCACTCCAGTTCTCCGCCCCTGCATGCGCCCCCTGCAGCCCTTGGACCAGCCGTGCTTCCTGCGGCTGGAAGGGTCCCTCTGCGGAGCCTCTTTGCCATCCTGCTGCTGCTGGCAGCTCCTCCTGCACATCATCTCTGAGAGCATTTTCTTGCAGTCTTTCTTGCCGTTGCCTCCCTTCCTCCCTGCTGCCCTCCTTCACATCCCTGCTCGGTGGCCCACACAACAACAAAGAGAGGCTGGTTTCTGTTTTTCTGGCTCAGATCACAAAGGACCCTCCTCTCTCAGTGTCTACCTTTTCACTATCCTTTCACTTTTTTTCTTGACCTCTGGCTTTGGCTGATGCATCGCCGGCTCTTCCTCTCCTTGCAGCAGCAGCTTGCCTGCTCGGCTGTCTGCTTGTCACGCCCTCCTCTATTTATCTGATTTCTCTTTTTTCAATGATCTGAAAGTCAAATTTGCTTCTTACAGCTCTGATTATTGATCTATAATGAGCTGATAAAGGGGTTTTAGGCGCTGTCTAGCTGATTTTAAGCTATTTTTTCTCTGTTTAAGGCCAGCAAGTGCAGTGTACTCAGTTCAGACAACAAGCACTGACTGTGGCTCTGCCTCCTCCTCAGAGCCTGGATAAAGAGCTGGGAGAGTCCATTCAGAGGTTTAACAGAGGGAGGGGTGCAAGGTTAGAAGATTGTTCCACTTCCAAATAATAACATGATAATATGATAGATTGTTAACACAATATTACTTATAGTTATATATGCAACATATTCGAACATGTATGTTTGTCTGCATGTGTGTACGGTTGGGTTGTGTCGTTGTGATGAGCTTTAAGCTGCTCCCTGCAGCAGGATGGTTCACTCCGCTTCAGTTTTAGCAGCTGAAATCTGATCCACAGCTGCTGCTGTTACTGCCCGCCCCTCTGACAACAGCAACACTGTACAGCAACAACAAGCAGCAGCACAGGGGCACTCACTAAAATAACAGTCACAGAAGTTAGTTATTGTGTCATACACACACAAGTACCCAACCCAACTATGGACTTATAAGACAGTGGAAATGACTGTTGCAGTGGTGAGCACAATTACAAACAAAGAACGTTATGTTCTGGCTGCAAATTAACTGTCTCACAAAAAGCCTTCCCTTCCTTAAACACATAACAAGTGTTAAGTCAATATAATTTAGTCTTTTGTCCAGAATTGAATATCACAACAAAAAATGAATGCATTAATTATCGGGCTCTTGTATTCTCCCCAGACAATAACTTACTTTGTTGACTATGTGTCTTTAACTGTAATGCCCTTAAGAGTGTCACATTTTAGTAAAACATTTTAACTGTGTGTGGATCACATTCAAGTCCTCCTTAGCATGGATTGTAATCACTTTATGGTCCCTTGGATTTGCATCTAGCGCCATCATCAGGTCAAGCTTTTTATTTAATATGAGTATATTCCTGCAAAACGAATTACATTCCCATCAGCCTCGGCTGTAGACTACATGCAAATATTGCTAATGATCAACTGTCAGCATGCTAACTGGCTAACATGGTGCACATGGTAAACATTAAAGCCATTCAACCTGTTTAACTCCAAAAATGTTGTATAATGTGCTCATTGTGTGCATGTAGCATTTAGCTTAAGTACCGATGTGCCAAAGTACAGCTTTATAGAGCAGCTTTGCTGTAGTCTTGGTTTGAAATCAGTAGACAGGAAGAATGAATCGATAATTGAGGACATTATTTTGAAAAAAGCACAGGACCCCTTTATCAATATATAATAAGCAATAAAGCATAAACATTGTCTTCAATGTCACCTGACATAACAAATCATTTCCTCTTAGTAAGTCCATTACAACGCATTCTGCTTCCTGCAACAACAAATCTCTGCCGTTACAATTCAGTTTAGTTCCAAAATATGTAGGTCACTCTAACAAAGCATAGACCATAATGTGACATAACACACCTATATGATTGCAGCTGCACTAGCGACCCCGTATGGCTGTGATGTGTATTACATAGAACAGTTTGAAGTTTAATCAAGAACATTTGCTAACATGACTCCTGTTATTGTGTTAATAACACCATAATAATAACACACACAGTGTTATATATTATATAATTTAATTATTCTTTATTGTGCATTAATATGAAAGCAGTATTTTTGTTTGTTGAGGTGGAGCTTATTTTTTAACCATTTGAACAAATTCTTTTTTTTATTATTGATTAATCTGCTGAGTTAATTCTCAATTTTTTTTGTAAAATGTGTGAAATAAGAAGTGAAAACTCTTGACCCTATTGTTGATTTTTTGGTCATTTAAAAAATTTTTTTTTTAAGAAAGCCCTTATAGTCAACCACACGGCACACACTATTTATTAATAATCTATATCAATATGAAAGTATTTGGTCAAAAATAGTGTGTTATTTAATATACATGTATGTATTACATTAAGTTTGTTGGGTTATGTTTCTATACATTAATTAATTAATAGGATATGATGGATAAGCAGGGTGCTAGGTTGGCTGACATTATGAGGATACTACAGTAGGTGTAGGTTGTAAAGCATGGAGGATAAAATATAGGTTATGGTGTGTGTGTGTAAGTGTGTGGATATGTTCTTTCTCTTAACAGAGGGTGGTGGTAATGCGCCACTAAAATGTATGCGAACCTCTGTAAAACAAGAAGAAGACGAGAAAGAAGAAGAAAGCTGTCAGCTGCTTCAGCAACACAACAAACATGGCGTCAGGAGGCGGCTAACTGAGAAGAAAAGCTGGGTATCTTCCAGAGCCGTTTTAAATGAAAGTTGTATTTATTAATTAAAGATAACATTTGCTTCGTCGTGATCTCAAGATGGAGTCCGCTTCGTTTCCAGAGGATGTTTTGGAGAGGAAAGTGTGTGTTGTCGGGTCGGAGCCGGTGGAAAACTACACTGTAAGCTACACCCGGGCTTCCTCTAGCCTAGCGCCTCATAGCATGTCTAGTATGTAGCTAGCCTAAGCTTCAGATCAATTATCGTGACAGTGAGTTACTGTGGAAGAATATAAACTATCGGTGAATATGTACGGTGTTCAGTTACAATGCTTGTTTTCCATCAGTCAATATGTCATTTTCCTCCTGAGGCTTTACTCAATAGAACGACAGATCTGACAAGCTAAGTGCTAGCTGCCGTGCTAACTGAACTAGCTGTCAGTGTTGCAGCGGTTTTTAATGTTTCAGACAAGATACACAAGACATACAGGAATAAGAGTCTCGACGAATCAAGGCAAATGGACCTTGTCAAAAACAACAACATTGTTCTTTTAAAAACTGATTTCAAAGTATTTATAAATCATGCTCATCCGAAAGTGAAAATAAAAAGGCATATTAACCTAGTTTTGTTCAGGTGATTGGGAACAAGAGGTTATATATATATTTTTTTAAATATAGCCTACATATATATGTTTATATTCTGGTAACTTATCCAGTAAAGCTTTTGCGATCAATAATAACATCAAGGTTGTTCTTAAGTACAGTGAAGTCCATTGAACCATTTCATATATCATTGACAACAATGGCTTCTTTCTATTGTTGTTCACATGACCGCACATTACAGCCCTTAAAACTTGAATTATGTGGTGAAGTTGAAGGTCCACTATTGACCTGAAAGCAGTTGGTTGCATATACGAGGAGATGGTTCAATGGTGGTATGAGCATCCATGCTGTACAGGAAGCAGTTTTTTAATCCGGCAGGTTTTAATCACTGAACGTCATGCTGTGCCGTTTCAGGTCTATATCATCGAGGTGTCGGATGGAGAGCACAGATGGACTGTAAAGCATCGCTACAGTGACTTTCACGACCTCCACGAGAAGGTAAGAGACCGGAGCAGCCCAGATAAATCTCAATCAACTTGATACTTCCAAAAATCACTTTTTAAAAAAATCTAATTATAGAGAAAACATAAATAAATAGTAGAGAGGCACTATATGGGATGTAGGGTCTATAATTATTATATGTGTGTGTTACGATAAATATGAGGAGAGCAATAAAGACAGACTTTTTAGTATTTTCTGCCTATACAGCTTTTGCAAACATTTGTAATTACAAAAAGACTCCTTCTATATCTTTATCATTTGCTAACAAGCCTCAATACAACTGATATAAATCCATGTGCTCACCTGTGTGACATCATATTTATTGAATTGTTATAGTTGTAAGTAAGAAATCCCCACAGCTGATGTAAGGAATGGCTCTACATTATCAGAAGCATTTATTGCCTGAAAGTCCATTATCGGAACCGGGATTAATAATTTACACTTCTGATTGATAAGAGGATAGTATACCCGCCACAGACATAGTGCCATCACATTAATCATTAATAACCATAATGCATTTAGTCAATGCTGGAATGAAGGTTGACTTAATGTTGATCAATTAGCTATCTGCTGATCGTAATGTTCTAAAGTAAGAATGGGCCTTTCATTAAATTACTGAAGACACAAACCTACAATAGAACACAAAGAACGAGCTTCAAACAGGAAAAAAACATCAATATATCATATATGGATAATTCATTAATTATTTAAACATCAACAACAAAAACGTCTAAAATGTCCCAGAGTCGGAGGGAACATCTTAAAAGATATTTTGTTTACATTTATTTATAAAAAAGAGAGAAGCAGCCAATCCTCATATTAGAGAAGCTACAGTACACTTGGACAGCTTTTAGTGTTTTTTTCTCATCCTGATGGGTTTCCTGCAGCTGACGGCAGAGAAGAAGGTGGACCGACGGCTGCTTCCTCCAAAGAAGATGTTGGGGAAGAACTCAAAGAGTCTGGTGGAGCGGCGGCAGAAGGAGCTGGAGCTTTACCTGCAGACGCTGCTGCAGCAGTTCCCAAAGGCCACACCGTCTCCACTCGCCTGCTTCCTGCACTTTCACCTTTACGTGAGTACACTCGAGGCTCCTACCACATATGCACAGTAACCTGTTTAAGCCTAAACATGTTCCCAGTTCATTTCAAATCTATTGGATGGGTCTGAGGGCAAGTGATGTTCTCCCACTGAACTGAGAAAACGTTTATTTACGGACTCCTAACTATTGAAGCAACAGTATTCATTAAATACAACAATACACTTCTTGTCAATCTCCAAATCTATTTTCCATAATTGTACAGGATGTTATAAGGAAGATGGAGCATTCGAAAATGGCCAATCAGACTCCCATATATCCGTTTTTTCGCTAGTTGTGCCACAGGATTTTCCATCATAAAAGTAGTTGTTGAATTAAATAAATACACTTTTATATCTGCTATTGAATAAAGATTACTAAAGCTTTTGTGAATGGTGTCACCAAAAGAAAGAAAAATGAAAATGTGCCCAAAAAAATGCAACTGCTTGGCCTCCGTATAGCTATATTGGGGTTCTGTCCCTGTGGAGAGGACACGGGTTTGAATATCGCCCAGGACCATTTGCCACGTGTCATCCCATCTGTCTCCACCACATAACCAAAGGCACCGATGGTCCGAAACATTTCTTAAAAAATAAATAATTGCGTTACTCTGTTTTGTAAGTATAAGCAGAGCATGTTGCAGCATGGGCGTAGGAAGCATCCTCAATGTGGGTGGGACAATTTGACAGGGGGTGTGGGCAGGTGGTGGACCTCACCTCCTCTAGGGGGGTCCGGGAGGATGCACCCCCGGGAAGATTTTTTTTTAAATGTTGAAGTTAAAAGCATCAATCTGGTGCACTTTGAGAGCAACATGAGGGACTAAATCTATGGATACCTCTCTCAATACCCATATGAAACAGAACTGTAAACAGATTTACTTTTTCTTTATGCATATTTTACAAATCACTCTCCTTTTAACCTGTATTTTTGTGTTACTGTCCTATAGTATGAGTTGGAATGATTTAATACCTGTTATTCTTTTGTTTTTTATAACTATAATGATCATATAAAGGTGTGCCTTAGAAATACTTGTTTACATAAATGATTACCAAACCGTTTGAGACCCACTACTTAGACTAAAGTGAACCATCTAAACCAGGGGTGGGGAACCTTTTTCCTCTCAAGGGCCATTTCAATTTTTTCAACATCCTCCGAGGGCCTTACAATTTTTTGACCTCTGCTTAAAAATACTAAAATCAAAGCCCATTCATTTCGCCTTTCTTTCATGCTGTGCAAAGAAAAAGCAACCTCTTAATCCAGATATCTCACCATGACTCGCGCATGCATGCACGTGCACGGTGTGGCATGACCACCAAAACAGAAAGATATGGACACAAGATGTGTGCAAATGTATTTAGTTTCCCATCCATGTGAACATGATTTAAGTGGGGGGGACCTAACCTCCTCTAGGGGGGTCCGGGGGCATGCTCCCCCGGGAAGATTTTTTTTTTTAAATGTTGAAGTTTGAGAGCAACATTAAGAGATCTATGGATACATCTCTCAACACCCATATGAAACAGAACAGTCATATAGTATTTTATACCTGTTTACTTTATTCTCTTGTTTTTTTATAACTATAATGATCATATAAAGATGTGCTTCTACCTCACTGGTTGTAGAAAAAGCTGCTTATATTCGTTAGCATAGCTAGCTAACCAGATGCTAATAACAACAAAGTTATTGACTGTATGATCAGTATGACAGATGAACAGATCGCCACTGGGCTTACAACTAAAGACACAGCCACGCAAATACTGCGGCATGTGTACGGCTCCTTATGGGTACTTCAATTTGTGAAGTGCTGGAGCGGTGTTCTGGTGCTCTCCGTCAGCACTACACCCATGGATGTATAATAAGAACTACACCGCTGTCAGACGAGACGTATACCACGTGATGACACGTTAGGCTCGTGTTGTGTTCAATGACCCTGACCTTGGCCAGGAAATACAGGCACTCGCTTGTTTAATTATTTTGCGGTCTAGATTTCTTACATTTTTTCTTTTTTGCGTGTGTTTATAAATTACCTCGAGGGCCGTACCAAATGGTCTCGCGGTCCGTATACGGCCCGGAGGCCGGAGGTTCCCCACCCCTGATCTAAACACTCAGAGAGTCCTTTACCTCACTGAGCTGCAGTTATCAGCCTCTCAGTCTGACAGGAGAGGACTCTCCCTCCACCTCTTTAATAACAGCCTTTTATCCGGGTGCTAGTGGAGCACGCTCGTGAACTGTTAGCGCCGGAGCCTCGCAGCGGGGAAGCTGTGGCGCGCATCATTTTACAACTAAAGACACAGCTACACAACAAACGCAGCATGTGTGAGATGTGTACGGCTCTGAGAATCTGCCTTGGTACAAAGTAGCAGTGAAAACATGGGACGGCATTTCATTGATTTGGGCATTCTCTCAATAAGCAAGTGGAATGGATTTGTTAAAGAAGCACTGACACAGCACTCTACAAAGAGAGAGATTCACGGACTTTCCGAATAGTAAAAGTGGGGGGGTCTAAACTAATCATTTTAAAAAGGTGGGGGGGACTTGTCCCACCCTCATATAATGGCTGCGACGCCCATGTGTTGCAGTGTTTAGTAATTGAAAAATATACTGAAAGATTAATTAAGACTAGATTGTCTTGTCTGGCGGGTCTATTTTGCAAAACGCTGTGACACAACCTTAACTACACTTAAAGCAGTTAAATTGTTTAAACATTTAAATTGTCTCGGTTGTATCAAAAGTTGCTGATGGGCAGAAACTGTTAGGTGTGTCATAAGATAAAAGGTAGTGGGAGAACAGTAATTTGTCTGTAAATGGTGATCCTTTCCCTGTCCGAGAGGCGCTGCTGCAGGCTGGTGTAACAGTTCAAGTCTTTGTGGTGCCCGTGACCATTGATTATTTAACAGAGTGAAGGCTGATTTAAAAAACACTCATGTGATGCGAGATGATTAACTGGTGAGTGTCAGTTGGCAAACTTTATTGTTGTTTGAAAAGAATTGACAGCATGATGTTCATGTTCTGAAGCAATCATCAGGCCTTTCCTGTTTGATTTGTTAATCTTGAATAGATGAAGCAGTGTGTTTAACAAATTATAAGAATAGGCAACATCCAGCAACAATAGAACGTTGAAACTTCTGTACAGGGTTTCCCACACATAGACTTTACTTGGGCAGGCCGCCCAGGTATATTAACGGCCGCCCAAGTATATTTCGCGACCCATTTAGTTTTTTTTTTTTTTTTAATAATCTTTTTTTTTCATTTCGTCCGCGACCACGACGCCATCTGCGATCAATTAACTTGTGGACAATGGTCCCTCGCTCTACGCCTCCTGTACCCAGTCCCGGACTGGCCATCGGGAGGACCGGGGGGTTTCCCGATGGCCTGGCCTGTTAAGTGGCCTGCCTCACACAGGGTGACTGGCTGTCTACATGATGTGGCCTGCCGACATGGCCACTGTCACACAGATCATAAATCAAAGCCCTTGATTGGTCTCTGTGTGTCATTCAAGCTCGGGATAACCTCAGCTAAGGTAAAGGACTTAGCTGAGGTTATCAGGTGAGGTAAAGGACTCTCTGAGTGTTTAGATAGTTAACTTAGTCTAACTTCTCAGTGGGTCTCAAACGGTTTGGTCACCATTTATGTAAACACATATTTCCATTTGAGAGGGGAGTGATTAGTAAAATATGCATGAATTAAAAAGAAAAAGGTAAAAAGGTAAGATACACTTTTAAAACTTGTTGAGAGCTAAAACTAGTCTTTGCTGCTGCCTCAAAGAGGAGAGGAGGGAGAAGAGACAGGAGGGAGACAGGAGGGAGACAGGAGAGGCTGATTCAGGAGCACAGACACACTCACAACTATAAATGAACCAAAAATAAATAAATAAACAAGTTTCAGTGTTTTTTCATATTGGAAATGGTATGTTATTGGTTATGGCCATGATTTTATGATTATTGAAATGTATACAGTTCTGTTTCATATAGGTGTTCCCATAGATCTAGCCTCTTTATTTTCCCCTCAAAGTGCACCAGATTGATGCATTTAACTCAAAAAAAAAAAAAAAAATATTACCGGGGGAGCATGCCCTCGGACCCCCCTAGAGGATTTGAGGTCCACCCCCACTTAAAATCACATGGGCAGGTTCCTTAATACATTTACCATTTTTTAAAATAGTAACCCATGTCCATATGTTTATTTGTGGGTAGTAGATTTAAACTATAGGGCTATCACTACGGGCCCTGCCTGTACTGTTCGCTCTGCCATGGCGTGAAGGGTCTGCTAACAAGCGACCAACAGAAAGCTTCATGTTAATGTTGTTGCACGTCACAAAGGCACGTTACCTCAACCCCCACCCCCCGCTACCACCACCCCCCCAAGTATATTTCAGATCTGTGGGAAACACTGCTGTATGTCTAGCTAATGTTATCTGTTGAGTAGTGAAGAAATCAACCTTGTTTGTTGTTTTGAAGTGCATTCAGTTTTTCAACAATCTCTTTGTCTCTTTCAGGAGATCAACGGGATCACAGCAGCTCTGGCTGAGGAGTTGTTCAACAAAGGTTAGCTTCCTTTGACCTTTGCCCTCTATCTTCATCTAGTGTTTCTAAAACTGTGTTAACAATTAACTCCTATAGTGGAGAGTGTGCTTCCAGTTTATGTAGCTGCAAAAGCTTTCTCCCTGTCGTTAGTTCTATACTTCTTATCTTATCTTATGTAAGATGAAAATACTTACAATGACATTACAAATTTGCTAGCACAAGAGATCACCTGCAGTCTGTGTTTATGCGACTAAATATAACATGAAACAACAGATATAATCCTGTACATCGCGCAGTATCAGACCCCTTGTTTGTTGTGTTGTAGGGGAGCAGTTGTTGCAGGCCGGCGAGGTCTTTTCTCTCTTTCCTCTGCAGCTTTACTCCGTCTCCCAGCAGCTACGTCTGGCAAAACCAACCTGCTGCAGCGGAGACGCCAAGACCGACCTGGGACACATCCTGGACTTCACCTGCAGGCTGCGATACCTCAAGGTCTCACACCTCTTTAGACAACTCAAATCCTGTCGTACCGAGTAACTTTGTATCCTAACTTTTCCTTCAGGAGGAGACGGGATGAGTGTTCTCACTGGTTTTTCTCTGCTGGTCAGGTGTCTGGTACCAGAGGTCCAGTAGGATCCAGTAACATCCAGGAGAGCAGTCTCCCCTTCGACCTGTCTGTCTTCAAGTCACTGCTGCAGATAGAGGTACTGACTCTGTCTGTCTGTCTGTCTGTCTGTCTGTCTGTCTGTCTGTCTGTCTGTCTGTCTGTCTGTGATCAAATACTGCTTAATCAACACATATACACACAAACCTCATGTTTGATGAGGGAATAAATAACACCAGGTTAACAAACATTTCACCCAATTAAATAAGAACAACATTGAATGTTTTAGTTAAGAACTAGTACAGAAAATATTGTTATAAAATTAAACTCAAAGTAACATGTTTAAACGCCCCAAATTTCATGGGCTTTGACCCATTCTGGAATAATGTATATTCTTTACTAGATTATAATTCTCAATGGATTAATGTGATCAATTAAAGGGGCACTATTATGCTTTTTTAGGTTTTCCCTTCCCTGTAGTGTTATAGAGGTTTCTGTGCATGTAAATGGTCTGCAAAGGCTAAAATCTCAAAGTTCCCTCCCACAGCTCTAGTCTACGGTTTAGTCATCTTAAATATGTACAGTAATAACATCATCATTTCGTTTTTGATTGTATTCAAAATGATAAATATGAATCTGCAAAGTAAGTCATTAAATAAATGCAGTGGAGTAAAAAGTAGAATCTTGCCCTCAGAAATGTAGAAAATAAAACATTTTCAGTTTCCAAAAATGGAAATACACAATTTCATTTATTTACAAATTCACCTTACATTTTTCAAACTGTCCGTCTTCAGATCAGTGAGTGCAGCTCGCAGCAGATCCGAGGTCTTTCATCTCTGAGGTCCAGTCTGGCAACTCTGAGTATCCACCACTCCATGGAAACTATGACGGTAAGGTCTACATTAAATACTTCTCTAGTGTTTATGCAGATTATTGTAGATCGTTACCTGATGGTAATGTTATTTCTGTCTCCCTCTAGTCAATCCTGGTCCCGGAGTCGAGCGAGTTCTCTCAGTGGGAGGCTGAGGGGGCGGAGTCGGGCTGTCCCGTCACCGCGGTAATCCCGGTGTGGAGAAATCTGACTACGCTGGACATGAGCCACAACGGCATCAGCACCATCGACAGCTCTGTGGTGAGACACCATGGACATCCTGAAAAAGTTGTCTGAAGTGAAAATATATTGAGCTGGATATCATTTTTTAGCATTTGCTTTTGAATAAAACAGTGGATACAAATATGTTATATCAGCAGGTCATGCCCTTAATATCTTAACAAAGGGCTAAAGAAAGCATGGGTAAGTGATTAAAGAAATGTTAAGGTACATCAGGTTCTGTAGGTTGACTCTGAGTGTTTCTCTGTTGCAGAAACTGATTCCTAAGGTGGAGTTTCTGGATCTAAGTCACAACAAGCTGTCCACAGTGGAGAACCTCCAGGTAAGTGGACAGTTTCCCTTTTATGTCAGTATCATTTATAGGGTTGCAGCTACCTACTATTTAGAGTTTATAGACATAGATCATTATTATTTTAGATAAAGCAATTACTTGATTATCTTGTAAAATATCAGTAAATCATTTAAAGAGCCCAACAATAATTAAGTCTGAACATCAGTCCAAAGATAGTTTCATAGATAACATTTTCAGCTTATTATTGTTTATACTTCTGTTATATGTTTTAGTAAAACAAAATACATTTCTACATATTTTAATTGTTTATGTTTTATTTCTACTCTCGAATGTAGGATTGATAAAGTATTTTGGATTCTGATTTTGCAAATATTTTCCTATACATTTTCTGATTTGCATCTGGTCCTGACAGCTGCAGTTAGACACCCCTACAGATGTTTAGTTTGTCATGAATCAATAGCTGTGAAGTAACCTTTCTGTGTTTGCAGCACCTCTACAATCTGGTCCATGTGGATCTGTCCTACAACTGCCTGCAAGTCCTGGAAGCTGCTCACACCCGTCTAGGAAACATCAAAACTCTGAGTCTGGCCGGCAACCAGCTGCAGCAGCTAAGCGGCCTCACCAAGCTCTACTCACTGGTCAACCTGGACCTCAGCCACAACCAGCTGGACCAGGTAAGAACACCGGGACGTCCTGAGATCAGGAGTGAGAGTAACATAAAAACTGACAGGAAGTCTTTCTTTTTATATTTTATTGTGAGAGTGCAAAAGATGCATTTGCGGCCCGAATAGAAACATTACCAATGGCTTAGAGCACTTGGTAGAGCTGGCGACCGATATATTAGGGCTCCCCATGCTGATAACCCGGCTGTGAATCCGCCATGGGACCGATCTTCTGCGTGTCACCCCCTCTGTCTCCCCCTTTATAAAATTGTCACTACAATGCACTGGTGGCCTGACATTTTTTTTTCCAAAAAAATTAAAACATTACCACCTACAAAATGTATTAAATATGCTACTATCAGAGAAGAAGTAAAAAATAAACACTAAATTACCAGCTTGTAAATCAAATATCTATTAAGACATATTTATGTAGTTCAACCAACATTTTTGCTTCGTCTGGTTCCCTTAACAAAAAGCCAATGGGATTTGGGTTGTTTGTGACTTGTGTGTGTTTCATTCCAGCTGGAGGAGATCAGGAACATCGGCTCTCTGCCCTGTCTGGAGAAACTCAACCTGTCCAGTAACCCCATGTGCATCATCCCGGACTACAGGACCAAGGTGCTGGCCCAGTTTGGAGACCGGGCATCAGAGGTACACCACTGAAACCCCACACTATATATATATATATATATATATATATATATACATTCAACAACATCACTTAAAATACATTAAAAGTTAGGGAAAAGAAGGTGGATGAACACGAGATTATAGCAGGCTTAACAAAGCTAAACACAAAACTGGCAATGAATAAAACATAAGTAAGTATATGACAGTGTTAGATTGTTCCATATATATATATATATATATATATATATATATATATATTTACCTCTTTACTACTGCTTCTACTGCAGCCAATAGCACCAAATGTTTTGTATTGCCGTACTGTTACTACTGCACAGGTAAAATAAATATTTGTATTAATCCACGCAATAGTAAGAAACGACTCTCTCTACAAGTACCACCACTCCTACCAATATACTATATTATACTATATAAACTGCTTATACATCTACTGTGACACACCCAAGCACACACAACCCTCAAAGACTGCAACCACAAATGAATATAAAGATGAATTGATTTAAAAAAAAAAAAAAAGAAGCTATTTATTAAACCCTTAATAAAACCTGTACATTTTCAGGACTGTCACACGTGTTTTCTTCTCTCTGCGTCTTCAGGTTTGTCTGGACGGTAAGGTGACGACAGAGAAGGAGCTGGACACAGTGGAAGTGTTGAAAGCAATTCAGAAAGCCAAAGAAGTCAAAGACAGGATGAGCAGCGGTGACAAGAAGGTACGTTCATTAGACTTCAGGCAGCAACAAACCAGTTTATATTATTTAAATTGTCGGTATTTTTGTCAGATATAATGACAGTTACTACCTAAAAGATGAGTTTATAAGAGCTCAAATAATTAATGATACATTTACATATTAAAGGTAGGGTAGGTAAGTTTGAGAAACCGGCTCGAGATACACTTTTTGTTATATTCCATGGAATGCTCTTAACATCCCGATAGCAATGAATATCTTAAGTGCTTTGACAAAAAATCCATAAAAAAATGTCATCTGTGGAAGCTGTAGTACTGTAAAAAGCACGACCAATCATTTTAGCCGGCCCGGCTAAAATAACTGGATGGCCTACCTGCCTGTCAGCCTTCCATCTGTGCACAAACTTATCTCGTGCCCTCATTGGTCATGTGCGCGTTCGTGTGTGTTGGAGGAGGGGCTCTGTAAGGAAGTGGCAGATTTTCTCCCGTTGTGTATTTTCAAATTCTAGCGATCTCGAGCCGGTTTCTCAAACTTACCTACCCTACCTTTAAGTGTCAATAAGTAGTTTATTAATCTCTTTTAGGGATGTTTTTTTTTTTCTGTAAGAGGTTTTTACTCATTGTTTTTCAGGTTTTGGGGGATTTTTAACATTATCAGTATTTTCTGTTTTGCAATGATTTTACTCAACAAGAATCTTGAACCCAAACCTGTGTTAAATGTAATAATGTTCATATCTTCCATATGAATTAACCCTGAAACCCTCTGTAGTGTTTTTATAATTCTAACCTGATTATAGGCCATTAAGAGATCCCCTCATATAGATGTGATAACGATAGTCAATTACTAACCGATCTCTTCAGCCTGAACATGACACATACACGACACATACAGCAAGTCAAAGACGCCTAAAACAGTCATTATGACGTCTGGGTGGTTGTAATCCTACTTGAAAAACGCAAATGCACCGAGCTAAAACTGATTGTGTTGAAAAATAACCTACAAAAAAGTGTCGTTTTAGTTTTTTCCGGAAATGTGTAGAACATATACTGTGAACCATCCCTTTTTTTTTTCTTCAATGAGAGCGTTGGAAATATTTTGTATTGTATTTCTTATTCAGGAAAGTGGAGATATTTAAAGTGCATTTGGGTCCAGATATCAAGCAGAAAAGCAGGATATTGAATGCAACTTGTTCACATATTCTACATGATTCAATGAAAACTGTAAAACCCAGTCACAAGTTGGAACACGATTTTTAAAGTTGAATGGCACAGTTTTAACTCTTGAACTCACACAACCAGATACATAAACAGTATTATTACAACTGAACTGGACTAGCACTGGTCAAGTTGTTTTCATTTAAAGATACCAGTGCTGTGTCTGTATTAAAAACTAAAATATCAGTCTTCAACCCCGGTGTGACTGTTCCTCTGCTGCTGATGGAGCTGCTGGGTGAAGGTGTTAGGATGTTCCTCTGCTCGATGATGTCGCTGCTCTCTGAAGCTTCCTCTTCTCTGTCCTCTCGTCAGATCAGTGAGGAGACCAGGCTGTCTGCTGCTGCACCTCCTCACCTCTCCTCCTCCTCCTCTCCCCCCTCCTCTTCCTCCTGCTGCTCCTCTGCTGTCGCTCCTCCCACTGTTACCTCTTCCTCTTCCTCCTCCTCTTTCTCTTCCTGTCCGGCCCAGCAGGCCTCTTGCCCCAGCCAAGGTAATCATGTATGTATCAGGTGATTTTTTATCATTTGATTTAAGGCAACAGCCAGACAGATGAGTATGTTTCTCTGCTCTTTGTCAGCTGCTTTCCCCAAAACAGCAGCTGATGGTGCTTGCTGCGGCTGCAAATAGTGATTATTTTCATTATCAATTCAACATATTTTTAGCTAATGTAGCTAACCTGCTGCTGTTGCTTAGTCTTGTTTTAAACCAGATATCCCCAGTGTTTTATTTCCTGTAGAATACGCTTTGCTTTTCTCCTCAAACTGAACTTATAACTTGTACAGCTCTGGAAAAAGAGACCAATCTCAATCTCTACATGTTTGGCAGACATTCCATTCCAGTGTCTGTTGAATTCCAACACAGAGAAATGTTGTCAGTTTAAAGAATCAAATAAAAAAAGGTTCATTTTACTCAAACACATATCTATAAATAGTGAAACTGATAATGCTGCAGTGGTCTTTTAACTTTTTCCAGAGCTGTATATACAGTAAATGGTGACCTGTTGCTTTAGCTGTTCATAACTTTAAGCCCCTACTGACTTAAATCTTTACTAAGATGACATTTGTCCATCGCACAGGTTGCAACAGCCTCATTAACTCATAGCTCTAATTAAATTGACCAAACCAACCAATAATACAAAAAAATCTGCCCATCTCAGATGTTTTACTTATAGGAGAATCAGGGTTTTGTAGGCAAGAATAAGAATCGTTCATCTACAGGTGCCAGACTAGAAACCTGGCGTCCACAAAAATGTCTTCAAGAGTGAATAGGTGGTTTGCAGCTATTAAAGTTATTTAAGTTGAGTTTAACACAACTCTTCAAACAACATGTTTATTTCAACATTACAGATAAATCAGTGTCTGGTGACTGAAGATTAATAGCACCATCACCATGTCATCTTAAAATAAACATTTAGTCTTATTATTAGACTACAGGAATGACTGATCACGTGTACCTCTGCGCAGTTAGTGGAATACCAACAGTAGATGGTGGTCAGAAAGGCCCTGTTTTTAGGAGGCATGGAAGCTAAGCAATGTTCTGCTTGAATAAGGCAGCAGCAAAATGTATTTTATCCACCTAAAAAAAAAATCATTATCAGTCGAGCTGTATGTTATATTTAAAATATTTGTAGTGCTTTACCTTGCCAGCAGACAGCACTTTCGGGAAAACCCCCCAATAATTTTACCTTGCAGAACAAGGTAGTTGCTGGTCTGCTGCTGCCATGTTTGGTAACAAACCCTTCAAACCACAAAAGTTGTACTAGGTTTGAGATAAATCTGACAAGTTTATTTCTGAACAATTAATTTAATTAAAACCGAGTGGTGGCTGTTCCAACAGCTGATGGAGCACAAAGGGGAAAAACTAACCAGCGACTGATGGTCACAATTTTTTTTTCTGAAGGTTGTTGGACACCGTAATAATCCTGACTAACATCTGTCTGTGTCGCTTAGCATAGGCTGCACACTGTGTGAATGTCCCAATCGAAATAATAAGAACTAAGTGCACGTTGGATTTGTCTATTTTTTAACATTGTCTCTGATTCACACTTTGCATGATGAGATATAAATGGTTATAACATTTGAAAACATTATTTCTGTCAGAACTGAGTATGTATGAATATGTTTAACTGAAGCTAGACGTTATTTAATATTTTATTTTGACTGTTTCATAGTTTTGCAACGATTTATCGTTGTCATAATCTATTATTGTGCTGATGATTATCTCTTATTCTTGTTTACACTTTTAGGGTTCTGACGTGTAAAAAATACCCATCATTTCTCAGACCCCATGTTTAGTAACTAATGTTAAGACAAGAAACATCATATCATATTTATATTTAAGTAGCTTCAGCCATCAAATTAGTGCAACATGTTTTGAACACAATTCAATATGTTTTGGTAAGAACTTGTCAAATTATTCTGCACGAAAATATAAAATCTCAAGCTGTAAATGAACCCAGAAGGACATCAGTAAACCTGCAGAGCTTGCTCCTCGCCTCACTGCAACCCTAATTAATTTGGTTTCCTGTTTCAGAAGTGACAAGCAGAGAAGACTCCGTTCCCCCCAGCACTCTCCCGCCTGTGGACGCTGCACCCCCCCCACCAAGCTTTAACACCAACACAAACCTCCTGTCTGCTGACTCCACCCAGGTGAGGGCAGCATAAAACAACCATTATATTATCATCACATGTTGCTCTAGTTTCTGCTGGGAAGAAAAAAAATGATTCACTTTAGACTGTCTCTAAATAATAAAATACAATATTGCTTGCACTCAAGTTCCGCGACGACCTAATTACAGACAATTAGCGTTTGCTGAATCTGATATCTGTGGCTGATTATTTGAGTCTGTTTTGACAGACAAACTAACAAATGTTAGGTTCTAATTTCTAAACAAATGATCACGACAGCAATACATCCTTCAGTTTTCTCTCAATATCTTGATGGATCAAGCAAGGCAAAAAGACTATTCAATTATCAAGACTATTTTTGGGACATTTTTGCATTAGTTTGTCAGAGGACTGTTTACAAATGATTTAATATTTTCAGGATATCATTTAGACAGATGGCATTGTGACTGTTCTGAGATCTGTAAAATATGTTATATAAAGGAAGAATAATGTGAGAACAAACTAAACGTATAATTTAGATTTGAAGTGTAATAGTTTATCATTGAACAATATGTCTTGACCGACTGGAAAACTGGGTGGGACTTTCGGAAACAGTTCTAAATTGGTTTGAATCCTACTTAAAGGACAGAAACAACTTTGTTTCTATCGGTAAATACACATCTGAGTTGACAAATATGACATGTGGGGTACCTCAAGGCTCCATCTTGGGGCCTCTTCTCTTTAACGTCTACATGCTACCACTGGCTCAGATAATGAAGAACAACAAAATAAGTTACCATAGCTATGCGGATGACACACAAATTTACGTAACAATTTCACGTGGAGACTATGCTCCAATTCAAACACTGAGTAAGTGCATTGAACAAATCAATGACTGGATGTGTCAGAACTTTCTCCAATTAAACAAAGATAAAACTGAGGTAATGGTTTTTGGAGCCAAGGCAGAACGTATAAAAGTTAGCGCTGAGCTTCAGTCTGCAATGTTCAAAACAACAGATAAAGCCAGAAATCTAGGTGTAGTCATGGACTCTGACCTGAGTTTCAACAGTCACATTAAAACAGTTACTAAATCAGCCTACTATCACCTAAAGAACATATCTAGGATTAACAGACTAATGTCACAGCAGGATTTGGAAAAACTTGTCCATGCTTTTATCTTCAGTAGACTCGACTACTGTAATGGTGTCTTTACAGGTCTCACTAAAAAATCTATTAGAAAGCTGCAGCTAATTCAGAACGCCGCTGCTCGAGTCCTCACTAACACTAAGAAAGTGGATCACATCACTCCTGTTCTGAAGTCCTTACACTGGCTTCCTGTGTGTCAAAGAATAGATTTCAAAATACTGCTGCTGGTTTATAAAGCTTTGAATGGTTTAGGCCCAAAATACATTTCTGACCTCCTGCTAAATTATGAACCATCCAAGGCAAGTTTATTTGCCTTGGATGAACTCGCTGACCAGTCCCTGATGAACTCTCAGGTCGTCAGGGACTGGTCAGCTTTCTGTCCCCAGAGTCAGAACTAAACATGGTAAAGCAGCATTCAGTTATTATGCTCCAAATATCTGGAACAAACTCCCAGAAACCTGCCGGTCCGCTGCAACTCTTACTACTTTTAAATCCAGGCTGAAGACTTTTCTTTTTGCCGCTGCTTTTAATTGAACTATTCATATCTTAAACTGCACTGTAACTTTTATCCATGTATTTTTTCTTTTAATGTTTATTTTATTATCTTTTCTTTTTAATGACTGATTTTAAATGCCATTTTCTTAATGTCTTTCATTTTTTGTAAAGCACTTTGAATTGCCTTGTGTTGAAAGGTGCTATATAAATAAACTTGCCTTGCCTTGATAAAAAAAAAAAAAACATTTTGGCAAATGTTTTGATATTTCTATTTTGTCTCAGCTGCACTCTAATGTTGTTTTTTTGTCTGCAGGTACACCAACCTGCTGTCAGTCTGTCTGAACACACACTCTGTGGAGCTCCCACAAGCATAACTACTACCACTACTACTAATACTACTACTACTACAAATTCTACAAAGGCTGTCTGGTCAGTATCAAATAACATTATTTACCACAACAACTCTAAATACAATTTCTGGCACGTTTACTTAAAGGTTATTGTATTTCTCTTAATCTACTGCTGGTGAAAATCTACTAGGACTACTTTTGTAGAGTTTGCAAATTAAAAAGGTAGCATGCTAATGTTAAATGGCTAGCTGGAACTTGGATCAATGCTGTTTGGATCTGGTGTTGCTTGCTTGGTGATGTTAAAGGAAAGGGTATTATGCTTTTTCAATGTTTTCCTTTCTTGTAGTGTGTTATGTTTGCTATAATCCCTGTGTTCCTCCCTTTCTCTCCCACACACTCCCCCAACCATTGGATTCCTTTGTTCTCCTTCCGTCACATAATGACACAACTATGTGACACTCGCACTTCTATTGGCCAGTGCTCCAACACATTGAAGGACATATCTAAGCCGTTGACCTATCACAACACAGCCGACCAGCTAACCAATCAGAGCAGACTGGGCTCTGGTTTCAGACAGAGGGTGAAAAGATGTGCTGTAGCACAGGCTGTATGAGAACAAACCCCACAGTAGAGACACATGAACCTGAAAATGAGCACAGTAGGGCCCCTTAACCAATAAAGGCATTCACAAATGGATGTTTTATCATGGAACCAATGGTCTTAATAATAGAGGAGCATTCTAAATGTTAATTAAAAATGTAACGTCCACAGGTGTAATTTATACCAAGGATATTAAATAGTAGCAGGGGTGTTTATGAAATGAAAATGAGCGGATAGGGAAATTGAAGCAATAAAGTCTGGTAGTCATTTCTGAACAGTTGTTTCTGTCATGAAAATGTAAAAAGAAAGATCTCCATCCTGTTTCTCCTCCAGTTGCGCCTGCTGCTCTTCCCCCTCCTCCAGACCAGCTGAGACCCCTTGCTTCTCCTGCAGCGCAGCCTGCTGTCCTCTACTTCCTTCTCTGCTGCTCTCCCTCTCCTCCTCCAACAAAGACTTCATTACCCAGCTCTCCCATCGGCTAAGCTCCATTCTGAAGGAGCAGAAAAGGGAGAAGGTGGAGGAGGAAGAGACGGAGGAGGAGGAGAGAGAGGAAGACAAGAGAGAGGAAGACAAGAGAGAGGAAGACAAGAGAGAGGAAGACAAGAGAGAGGAAGACAAGAGGTCTAAATCCAGAGAGCTTCAGTCCCATGTGGAGTGCACTGAGGAGGGAAGTCTCAGGTAATTTAACCACCGACCTTCTCTCACTGGTTTCTGAGATCCCCTAAAAAACGAATCTCCTCAGATGTTCCCATTAGTTTTTGAGATCCCCTCAAATTCAAATAACTTTAATAATTGATTCATATTTCATTCTCATCATTACAGTCCAGGCTCCAGGGACGGATACTTCGAGATGGGCCTGGATGACTCTTTAGAGGAGCCCGTCAGCTCCTCTTCCTCCACGTCGCTCGCTGTTCCTTCTGCAGAGGAGCCTGGTAGCCAGCAGGAGGAGCTGTGTGAAGAGGAGGAGAAGGAGAAGAAGGAGAAGAAGGAGAAGAAGAAGAAGAAGAAGGAAAAGGAGAAGGAGGTGCAGGTCAGCAGGGTCCTGTGGTGCTACTGTCTTCAGCTGAAGGAGGAAGTGGAGCAAAAGAAGGCTTGCCTGGTGCTGACAGACCAAATATTGTGCCTGATGTACCTGTCAGATGATTTCACACGGTCCAATCAGGACGCAGGTAAACACACAATCAGGTTTAGTTTTTCATATTAGTTTACTTTGCTGCTTGTTGTCAAGTTAACTAATCGTGCTTCATGAGAATTGCCTTGGTTCATGGGAAAGGCATTTGAATATGTTCTGGTACCTACAGTCATGCACATCTTGTCCAAAATGTGAGACTTTACCAAGTCCTAATGCAGAACTGTTTACTATTAACAGAAACAGAGCTAAACTTAAAAAAATCCATGTAGCTTTCCTTTTAAAAATAACGTATAAACAGCAACAATGATTTATTAAAAAAATATTGACAGGGATCACCGTGCTAACAAACAAAACAGTAACTGCCTTTTTTTTCACTGTGTGTTAAAAGCATACATGTCATCCAAAATCAATTACATGATGTGTGCTTGTTGTGTTGATTTGCTGTGTGTTTGAATATTAAGAGCAATCTGTTCTCCTGTTCTCAGACCAGGAGCAGAGTGTGGAGGAGGTGCTGTCCAGCCTGCAGGTGGACCTCCTGCTGCCGTACTCACAGCTCCTCCTCTCCTCCCAAGCCGAGCTCCCTGACTCCTGCCTCGCATTCGGCCTCAAAGCTGCTCCGACCCGCTGGTTCCTCTTCTCAGAGCCAGAGGCGCTCCGGCAGACCAGGAGCGAGCTGAAGGTGTTGATCCAGGTCAGCATTGAGAGTTCCTACATTTTACAGCTCAGATAGTCCAATTTTGTTTCCCTTTTTTAAAAATGTTTTAAAGTTTTTATTACATTAGTAGGTATTGCGATCATTTTAGGTGTTCTTTAAATATTACAACTTTCTCACAGGAGAGAGCATCGCAGTTCACTACGTTGCTGCACCAAAAGTGAAACTTGATTTGCAGACAGTACATCTTATCACGACGAGTAAAGACATCAAATGGTTCTGGTTGGACTAAAGTCTAGAAATCTGGTATGGACATACTTCGGTCTAGTTGTCTAACGGTAGAACTTTAAAAAAGAAAAATCCCAATTCTATGTAAACTCAGTGTCAAGATGTTTTGAAAGTGAGTAAAAAAGGTTACATTGGGATATGATTTAACAATATGAATGAACACAATGCCGTATTACCTTGTACTGTTTCTGATTTTATGTAATGCGTCTTTGAGCACCAGGAAAAGCGCTATAAAAATTAAATGTAGTATTATTATTTGTATTATGCATTTGGGGTTTGCCTATCCCGGTAGTGTGTTATACAGGTTTTTGTGCATGTACTGTAAATGGTCTCCAAATAGATTGTTGGGGGGTTTCTCTCCCACACTCTCACCATAGGTCACCAGTATGATATGTGAAGCATATACATGTCAATACCAAAATAAAAAAAACGTATTTTCCTCCTTTTTTCAAGGCCGTAAAGTCTCAGCCTGACCCCGAGCCCCCCCTCCCTCCTCAGCTCCTCCACCGCTCGCTCATCAACTCCTGGGAGCTGGAGGAGAGTCAGGGGGCCCAGGGAGGCTATGCTGCCTTTCTCCTTCCTTCCTCCTCCACCTCCTTCTCGGCCCCGGACACCCACCCGCTCCTGTCAGACATCTTCTCCAGCAGAGAGGACCCCAGCCTCCCTTCCCTCCTCTTTCTCACCCACAGACACCTCTGGGTGCTGAAGATTGATTTCAGAGAGCTGGCAGAGAGTGAGAGAAGGAGCGCTGGCCTTCATCACTCCTCCTCCTCCTCCTCCTCCTCCTGGTGCAGGCTGGTCCGTGTGCCCATCGGCTCCATGGTGCTCCACCCTGGAGAAAGGGCTTCAAAGGTCGAGGAAAGAAGCAGCAACACCTCCTGCCCCGACCCCAAACACCACCACAGGTACAGAGGCTGTGGCTGGATCAATGGATTTTGTAGCTTTTCTTTTGTGTATATATGCCAGATTTTTACTGACAATTTATTTTTTATAAAGTATAATTTGAAAGCACTCGTGTGTCTGCACAACATTTAACAGGACAAAAAAAAAAAAAAACCACATGAAGTGTGTTAAACAGGGTTTCAGCTAGATAAGTTATTTGTGTTATTATATTTAGTTTAAAATGGTAATATTTACACATTTTTATTTTTTAACTTTTCCAAAAGTCTTAATCACAAAATTATATAACTTCCAAAATGCCCCACATCTCAACAGAATATTCTTCTTTAGTCCATATTTGTTGGTATTTAGCCTTTCAATAATGTTTTCAATGCAGTAAAAAAAACATAACATGATAAGTTGTATTCATTAAAGAAAATTGAAATAATTGGGTAAAACATACTTAACAGTGAATGTTTGGGGGGACACAAATGTAATGTCTAGATAGCTGAATGTCTTTGTAAAACAGAAAAGCTACTTAATTATTTTGTTTCCTCACGCTTAACTTTGGTCATCATCTGTATTTTAACTCTTATGTTGAGCGCAGGAGGAGTCACTCTGTGGAGCTGCTGCTGTGCGGTCAGAGGCTGCTGCTGCTCTTCCCTCTGGCCCAGAACAGGAGCTCCTTCCTGGGGGAGTTTAGGCAAAGGAGAGCTGCTCTGGAGGGGCTGAAGATGGTCGCCCTGCCTCTGCCCTGTCCACAGGACGGGCCGCACACACAAGGTTAAGACTGAATACCATGGTTTTATTTAGTTTGCCTCTTACTGGTGTATTCTCTCCGTTTGTTGACACATTGTTGTGTTCTCAGGCCGTCACGGATCCAGAGACCAGTGCTGTTGTTCCAGCAAGAGGAAATCACACAGCACCAACAGGTAAACTTCTGAAGCAGTGTAACATAACATACTATCTGTCCATGTAAATCTTCTTCCACTTGATGCTGCATTGAAAGCTGCATGCTAATATCACAAGTTTGCTGTTATTAAAGCCTCTAATGCTGTAAGTATAACGCACTAATTTGATCGGAGCACTGATTTATCAGACATTATTTATCTAAAACAAACCATGATACAGAATCAATCCTGTTTGCCACAATGAAGCTGTCATTTCATCACCTCATCACAAGAGTAAGATACATTGGCATTGTTGATTTTATCACATATATTCCCCAATCAACTTTGTGTTGGGTGATGATTAGTTATCAGAAACATCAGAGATATGAATATATATATATTTATAATATTCACAAAGTTTGTCCACCAAAAAGCACACATTAAAATGTCCTCAATTAGGACATATTTTGGTAACAAGTATTTAAAAACTTCTTATCAAAATGTTTGTGAAGTCATTTGTAAATGTTAAAATACAGATATAATCATTTTTAAACAGATTTTGTAAAGGAAATCTTTTGTTTTTTGTTGTTCCTTGTTTGGAGCCGTGTACATCTTTTTCTGAAAGCTAAATAGACTGTGCAGCACATACCCTCTGACTTCTTTAAGATTCATTTCTGATTAACAGAGATATCATGAGAGGTTAAGGTTGTATTTATATTTGTTCTACTTCTCTGACCTCCTTCTTCTCCTCAGCTGGGACTCCTCCCGTCTCCAGGTGGAGGAGAACCAGCCGTCCCCCCACCTCACTCCAAGTCTCTCCCCAGGACTGAAGCTCCTTGCTGGGCTCGGAGGGGAGCAGCTGCTGACCCACTTTCACAGATATATAGCAGAGGTAACATACACATAAAGTGTATTTTTGGTACTCTTATGAATAAAAACGTGAAGAATTTAAACATTTTGTAAATTGAATTTACATTGTTTCTAGAATGTCAGGAATATGCAAAAAGTTTCGATCACGAGTTTATGAAGCCTAAAAAAACATTGTAACGGGTCAGTCAGTGCAAAAACAGCTATATTATCATATAGACAGGAAAAAAACTTTTGCTAAATGACTAATTAATTGTCAAAAGTGGTGCGGATTTTTTTTCTTTCAACATTCTTATTGTTCTAACTTTACTTTTTGGTTAGCCAAGGCAGAGCAAACCCCTGGCACAAATCACATTTAGAGTTCTGAGTCGACCCCAAGTCTCTTCTTCTTGGAGGATCTTTGAACTGCGATAAAGCCTTTTTTTCCCTTTCCTTGTTGTTCATGTTTAGAAAGGGACACACTTTATCTTTGTTTTGTTTTTGAGTCTGCTTTTTAAAATGTTTTGTGTCAGTCTGAGTCGGAGGAGGTGAGACAGGTGTTGTGGCTGTCTGTGGTTCTCTACAAGTCTCCAGAGTCTGAGCTCACCTGCTGTCTGCTTCTATCCAACGACACCATCTACTTCCTGTTGGAGGACTCCGCCGCCACACTCGTTCATCACTCTGGTAGGATATACAGACATGTTGGTTTAGTCAGTCAGAAAAAAACTACATTTAAAATCACATGTGAGTCACTGCTGTTTTAAAGAGGCCCTATTGTGCTTTTTGGGGGTTTCCCTTTCCTGTAGTGTGTTTATGTTTTTGTGCATGTAAATGGTCTGCAAAAGCTTAAATCCCAAAGTTCCTTCCAGAGGGAGAAAAAATAAAGACCTTTTTGAACATTAATGCATGGAAACATGTCACAGTAGAGTCACTAAATACTAATATGAACCTGAACATTTGGTTTTTCTCACTCATACTTAAAGGGTTATCTCTGATTGAGAAAAACCTTTAAAATGACATGCGAGTCATTTCTGTTTTAATATTACTGCTCCTGCATCTATTTCAACATTCCTAATCATATTCAGATTGTTTTTAGCATTTTTCCCCCATGGAACCCGTGAAGAGTGATGAAAAACTAACAAATAACAAAGAAACCATAACATGGTACACATCTGCAAATGTGCAGTGTCTGTGTAGACTTTCAGCTTTGTTAAATCAGTTCTCTATCTTCTCTTCCTCTTTCTGTCTGTCAGTGTTGGACGTTATGGACTCTGGAGATCCGGACTTGTGCCTGTGCTGCTGTCTGTCCATCAGACTCTCTGATCTGCTGTCTGTCAATGTGGGACTGTTCGACCAGTACTTCCGAGTCGTAGGTCAGTGGAAGTTCCCACTCCTTGTCCCTGTTTGCAGAGCTCATATACATGTATAACAAACTACCTCTTAAAGCTGATATAACTCTGTCACACTCTCACTTTCCCGATCTTCCAATATGTCTCTCCCCTTCCTCTCTCTGTGTTCGCAGGCCGCTCAGCCGATCACATCGTGTGCTGCCTCAGCAGGGACAGTTATGGGACGGGTGTCTTCCTCCAGGAGCTGATGTCGGCTCTGAGTCTGCAGCAGCAGCTTCCTCAACCAGAGCCGTCTGATCAGGACTTCTACTCACAGTTTACCAGCACAAACACCGGTAACCAAGCAAGAAGCCTTTGGGAAGTGTCATATTTGTTTTGTCATAAGATCCTACCTAAATACTAATATATGTATTAATTAATTGATTTATTTGTTTTATCTTGTCAATGGATTTGTATAAAAGTATATATTTGTTATCATACTAATTAGATCTGTGCGAAGTTAGAACAAATGTTATTGTTGTAAAGAAGACCAATTGTTGACCCAGGATTAAGCTGACAGGGATTTTTTCTCCCGCTGCAGGTAAGATGCAGAACTACGAGCTGCTCCACAGCAGCAGGGTGAAGTTTATTTATCCCAGTGAGGAGGAGATGGGAGACCTGACATTCATCGTGGCAGAGAGGAAAACTCCGGCCAGCGCAGCGTCTTCGTCATCACGCTCCTTCAACGTCCTGCTCTACCTGCTAGTTTTCCAGGTACGAAGTCCTTCATTTTTGATAACTTTGAATTTGTAAGGGGATTCAACATGCTGGAACTATTTCTAGATGTGCAACAGTGTATCCTTCTGCCTAGTTCTTCTCTGCATTGTCTCCAGTTTCAGTGCAGGTTGCCATACACGATTGGTTTTGGTCTCCGAACAGGCACAACAATAATAAACCTGGCAACCTCAGCTGCACACGGTCACAGTGCACATTACTCCCCCTGGACACAAAGTGTTTTTTAGGTTTCTTATTCGAGACACATTAGCAAAATGACAATAAATACGATTTTGGGAGATTGATAATGTAGGTGTTGATTTGGAGTTTGAAACGAGCATAAAAGCAGCGTTGGGAGTGTTAATTTTAAAATTGTATCCCCATACAGTTACTTATTAATTGTTAAAAACATGTTAAATCCAAATATCTGGTGATCAACAATTCTTATTTTCATTATAGAACAGACAAGAACCTTCACACAACAACAACAGAAGATTTGCAAACACAAATTCTTAAACAGGAATAATATGTTTAAAAAACTGATAAAAAAAGTGTAATTAATTAAGAAAAATACTAAATCATTCACTCAATACAAACAGTCAAATCTCATACAATATTTTATTTGAGGATTTTGTTTAAGGATATTTGTATCTTTAGTTTGATGAGACACTATACGCTTTATTTGAAAACCTGAATAGAAGCTTTAAATGTTCTGTAGAGCCCTAGTATTTTTAAACTGTGCTATAAAATAATTCTTATTCCTTCCTCCAGGTCCAGATCCCGAGTCAAGGCTCCACTCTCTCCGGCCTCTCTTCCTCCTCCTCCTCCGGGCTGTGTCCGGTCCTCCAGCCCAGGACTCTGATCCTGACCAGCACCGACGTGTTCCTGTTGGATGAGGACTACGTCAGCTATCCTCTGCCAGACTTTGCCAAAGAACCTCCCTCCAGGTGAGCACACAAGACGCCCTCCTGTACCACAACATTTCAAAAACCTTTTATCCTTCTTTATCAGAGGGAGTCATCTAATAGCAGAAATAATTCCTGTGATGCCCCTCGGATGGGGAAGCAGGGCCGACCAACGCTAAGCAATAAAATCTGTGAATTATGTCGTCTCCCCTGAATGCTGCCGAGCTGTACTTTGGCTGCAGGCTATAAAAAAACGGTGTGAGGAAGAACTACAGACTGTGTGCCTTAGAAATAAATACTTATTACTATTGTTATTATTCTGATACTCAGACCTTATTGACATTTCACTGTGACTTCATTATTTACTCTGACAATAACTTATATAGCTCTAAATGGTGAATACTGATTGAAGTTTTTGACACATTTTGACTCTGATTTGTTCAGTACCTTTTCCACACATGGAAACCCATTTGTGACCAAAGACAATATTTAGTATGATAAGAAATAAATCCACAATTGTTCTGAGACGGAAAGGCTTGAAATATGGAATGAACATAAACTATTCGACTATCTTACAATAAAACGTTGACATTTTATTCATCATACATGAATAATTGCAAAGATCTGCTGCCTCACCCGATATATTATCTATATATTATCACATCAGTCATTCCATTCATCATTAACTCCCAATCCAGAAATGTACCTTTACACCTATCTGCTGCTTCCTAGCTAAAGTCATAACTTCCTCATCACCTTCATCATGTCGTCCTGCAGGGAGCGGTACCAGCTGCGTGAGGCTCGGAGGATCCGTGACCTGGACCGGGTGCTGCTGGGGTACCAGACGTACCCTCAGGCTCTGACCCTGGTGTTCGACGACCTTCCCGGCCCCGACCTGCTCTGCCACCTCACCATGGACCATTTCACTGCTGCAGGGGAGGAGGCCCCGTCCAGAGGGGGTGGATCCAGCAGCGGAGCAGAGGGCGAGGTCCAATGGTGCGTCTTCGTCCCGGGAGCCGACAGCAGAGAGAGGCTGATCTCACTCCTCGCTCGCCAGTGGGAGGCGCTGTGCAGCCGGGAGCTTCCTGTGGAGCTCACCGGCTGATTGGATGTCGGTCAGGTGGATGACCTAGTTGGGAGCTGATGACAGACGGAGTCATCATAAGAGCGAGATGATTACCTAGCAGATTAAGGGCTTGGTTAGCTGTTTAAAGGCTTCAATATGCTCTAAACGAAGAAGTGTTTTCTGACCACATCTAAAGGCAAGGCTTTTTCACATAGAATGGTGGTCTGATAGAGAGTCTGGCAAGATGTGATGAATCAATGAAATGGGGCTAACAATGTACAATGGATTGTGCTCGGTTGTCCATATGAAAAGCGACACAAATAAGTGTGGTGAGTGTTAAAAAAAAGTAAGAAGAACAAATCCTGTGTACGTACAATAGAGCTGCAACAATTAGTAGACTATTAAAAGCTTATTTCTTTATAATCAAGGTAATTTTTCATTTGCAAAAAAGAAACAAACTACTGTTATCAGCCAGGTTTCCTGCTTTTATCTGTTTTATCTCCTATTAAACAGAATATCTTTCAGTTTTGGACCGACAAATGAGGGAAAACATTTAAAGATAACACATTGTAAATCTGGAATAGACATTTTCACTAGATTCTGACATTTTATAGAACAAACTGTTATAATCAATAACACATTTTCTCTTATTCCTCCAGCCAGTCGCATCATCAAGTCTGCTTTCAGAAGCTATCCCTGGCTGCATCCTACTGCCTCACCACCTCTCTCAAACACCTCTCTCAAACACCTCTTTCAAACACCTCTTTCGTGTATTTTGCATGTCCTTGTAGTCTTGAATAGAGAAAACAGCGTTTTTTCCTAGAACACATTCCTTGTGTTGCACTCAGTTCTTCACATGTAAAGTGACAGCAGGGTTAGCAGTTTAAAAAAACATATGCTTGAGAGATAATTTGACCCTTACGGCCCGTCCACACAGCGGCGTGCGTTGAAGCTTCCCGGCGGGGGGGGGGGCTGAAACTTGACCAACAACCAATCACATGAATCTCCCGCCCCGGACACACAAGCACGCGGTTTGATTGGCCAGAGCTTGTACTGGCATATGATTCGATTGGCTGACGCTTCCGCCGAAGCTTCAAAAGTTGACATTGCTCAACTTTTGCAGCGAGCAACGCTTTTGAAGCTACAACGCACGCCGCTGTGTGGACGGACCGTTACACCTCCTAACATGGAGGCAATCCATGTGTAAAGTTGCCATGATTGTTGGTTTCAGACAAGCACACAGTTTGAAGCATACTGGGGCCTTTGGTCGTACTTCTTACAGATTGAAAGGGATCTGGCTTTGTTCAAACAACGTTTGGTGTCCGCTCCAGAAAAAAGTCTTGGTCAAACTCAAAGGACAGCAGACTGCCATTACAGGCCTGAGACCTCACACTGAGCCGAAACAGTCAGAGTTTCTGGCACAACCTCACCTTATTTTAAAGTGTCTCACACGCAGCAAATGTACAGACTTGAGAGAGAGACAGACAGACAGACAGACAGACAGACAGACAGACAGACAGACAGACAGACAGACAGACAGACATGTGTTGCACAGTAGGGGGTGCTGCAGACAGTCCACAGGAGTTTACTACCTTTTAATCAACATTACCTTAAAGGAACAGTCATTTCAGGTATATCCTCTTGTCCTCTCCGGAGTCAGATGTATAGCAGTTTCATTTCTGTGAGTTCAGTACAAATAAGTATAACGTGTTATCCTAGCTTAGCACAAAGACTGGAAGCAGGGGGAAACTGCCAAACGAGCCTCATTAAAACTCCAAAGTTGTCTGATTTACATGTGTTTATTTATGTAAAGTTGCTCTTAAAACCAAAAAAACATGTTTTTACTTTTCTGCAGTCTGACTCTGGGCGAGGAAACAAAAGGGATCTCCAAAAATGTTGGACTGTAGTTTTTAAATAGCACACACACAAACTTACACACACACACACTCAGCTGCTCTGCACAATATGCTCTCTGAAAATTGTATTCCTTGCACATTGATGAAGCAGTATTGTTGAACTGTATATTGAAGCTTTTTTATTGACATGATATTAATGTAATTATGTTTGGGGCAGACGGATGTTTTCCATCCTAAAGCAGATTTTGTACTAAACACGGAGATCCTTGAGGATTTTTTCCAAAAAGAACTCTTAAATATCTTATTTAGTATTATCATTAAGTATTATTTTTTATATTTTCTTAGTTTTATTTTATTGTCTGTTTTGTCTTTTATACATTGTTATCGACAAATGGGAAGCCAGTCAGTGCTGGACCCTGCCACCATTCACCACTGTTGTTTATGTTTCATGTTGTCTTGTAAATGGGGAATGCCACTCAATTAAAGTGAAAACGAAAACTCCACAAGTAACTATTTCCTGTTTGATGAGGTGACAGTGGTTTGATTCTTTGACTGCAGTCTGCACATATTTCAGCCGATGCAGCATTTAAACCAGAAAACCAGTCTACTGTGTTACTGATAACATGCAAGTTTTAAACCTTTCTGTCATAATCCCAACTAAAACTGACATCTGCCCAAAGGTCTCTAACAAATATTGTTAAATCAGAAAAACATAGTGTGAAACAAGTGAAGAATTATGTCAATACTGTAAAGGCCTGATTGCAGTATTTTAAGAATGTATCCTTTCATGAAACTACATTTAGGCCAACAATCTAAAGATTTAGAATTTATTTTCCAGAGATGACTGTATACCTGGCAAGTTGAAGAGGTTTTTGAGACAGCATTTGTATTCGGTTGGCATGTAAAACACTTTTTCATTGGTTTGTATTTCTATAATTTTCTATGTTAGTTTCCTGAGAAGACATTTCATTTTCAATATAGGGACATTCTAGATTCAATTCAGTTGGAAATTACGAAAGGGCTTTGTTGGGGGAGGACTTTTACTCACAATCTCAGTATTTTTAAACCCCTGGCTGTCGAGAACAATTTGTTTTCCAGGGAAAAACATCTTAAACAAACACTGTCAGCAGTCGATTCCTCTCTGGGCTAAGTGAGATTTTGATGACTTGGCGGTTCAGCAGCACGAAACATACCACTACCTTTCAACTCGACCAACTTCCTCTATTTCCTGTCTGTCGGAGTTGCTCGTCATGAATTTCCTTTTTGGGGACACTTGAACAGACATAGGGCAGCGATACTGTACGAGGAAGTGTGATCAGCAAAACCACCAAACTGCCCTCTGATTGGGATTCTCTGGTACCAGTAGGTCAAATGACCAACGGGTCCCAGGCTTCTTTCATAAGAAACAAACAAATCTTATTCAGTTGTCCCTAAAATCATTTTCAGAAAAGTTTGGCTCCAATCTGATTATGACAATGAAATGTATAGGAACAAACCAGGTTAACATCAAGCTTGAAAACTACTTTGGAGATGTTTATTACATTCGCCAAGGATGTTTTATCTCCCTAGTTTGTAAGCATCGGTCAAACTTATTTATTTGATAAAATAAGGAGGAAATTCAGCCGTTAACCATGGTTTTGCATTTTAAGGTTGAATTAAAAAATGTCTTCACATTCTAAATTGGGCTTCATTTTCTGCCACTTTAAACCTTGATAAGATAATTGTATGGCAACTAATGGCTTCAGTTTTGCTCTTTGGTTCAGGCCAACTATTCAATTTGGTAAAGGTTTGAAAGTATATGGTGTAGTTTACATTTAAGTAGAATAGTATTGTTTAGGTTAGTCAACTTTCCAGTTTAGAGGCACATCTTTATTTCCGTTAAAGGTAAGAATGGAGAAACCAGCTCGAGTGCGCTTGAATTTGAAAGTACGCAGCCGAAAAAAATCTGCCCCTTCCTTCAGACTTCCTCACAAAGCCCCTCCTCCACACACGAATGCGCACATGACCAATGAGGGCACGAGATAAGTTTGTGCACAGATGGAAGGCTGACAGGCAGGTAGGCCATCCAGTTATTTTAGCCGGGCGGGCTAAAATGATTGGTCGTGCTTTTTACAGTACTACGGCTTCCACAGATGAATTTTTTTATGGATTTTTTGTCAAAGCACTTAAGATATTCATTGCTATCGGGATGTTAAGAGCATGATTGATTGATTGATTGAAAAGTTTATTAACAGCTTGTATATTGGGTACAGTACAGTACAGCTCAAAACATACAATTGTTAAGGGGATGCAGACCAGAGAAAGACTTTCGTCTTGTTTACATCAGGGTCCCCCATTTCCAATTCATCATATCATTTAAGACATATAAGACATATTTGACATACAGATGGCTTATTTACAATTTACATACAGGTGGTTTTTTACATACAGATGGCTTATTTACAATTTTCATTTTAGATTTCGTTCTAATACATCCTAACCGGACATTTAAGACATACCAAGTCTACAGATATACAGTTAGTAACAGAGTCTAAAATGCGAGTATATACATAGATGGGGGGGGGAAGCTGTCCATTGTACGACAGGTTGAGATTTGTACCATTACCGGGGCCAGTTTTGCAATGCTTTCCCCCGAAGGTGCTCTTTAAGAGAGGTTTTGAAGGTAAGTATAGTTTTACTTTCCTTTACAGTTGTGGGAAGAGCGTTCCACCTTGATGTGGCATAATTGCGAAACGTGTATTCCCCTTTTTTTGTGCCAAATCTGGGTTTTACATGATTTGTGGAGCTCCCTCTGGTGTTATGATCATGGTATTCCTTGACCTTTGGGAAGAATTTTGACATGTACATGGGTACCATAGAGGTGTAGTGGATCTTGTAGACCAGGCCCATTGCAAGTAGCTGTACTCTGTCGTCTACTCTAAGCCATCCTAGGTTGTCAAAGTGGGCAGAGGTGAGGTGGGTTCTAGATGAAAGGTCAAGCAGTAGTCTGACCAGTTTATTTTGCGATGTTTGAAGTTTTATTTTTAGCGCCTTGGAGGTGCTATGGTACCATGACGTGCAAGCATAGTCATAGTACCCTTGAATGAGTGCTCCTGCCAGAGTTTTCAGGGTGTTTTTGTTTACCAGAGAGGAGATCCGGTATAGGAATCTAGTTCTTTGATTGACTTTTTTTATTACATTGGATGCCATTTTGTCACAGGAGAGGTTTGCCTCAAGAATAGATCCTAGGTATGTAATTTCCTTCTTACTTGTGACAATAATGTCACCCACTGCAACTGAGAAGTCGTCGGATTTGCTGAGATTATGTTTCGAACCGAAGAGAATGGACTCTGTTTTACCCAGGTGTAATGATAATTTATTATCGGCGAGCCAGGTGCAGATTCTGCCGAGCTCGGAGCTGAGGGTTTTTTCAACCTGCAATCTGCTCCTGTCAGAGACCAGCAGGGCTGAGTCGTCCGCGAACAGGAACAAGTTGCAGTCACATGCTGATGACATGTCATTTGCATAAATTAGGAACAGTAACGGACCTAATATGCTTCCTTGTGGAACACCACAGCTCACTGGGAGGGGGGGGGACAGAGTACCGTTTACCTCCACCATCTGTTCTCTCCCCTCCAGGTAGGATTGCATCCAGCTCACCGATAGTTTATCAAAACCAATTGCTTTTAGCTTGTCAATCAGAATGGGGTGATTGACAGTGTCGAAAGCCTTTTGTAGGTCCAGCATCACCATGCCGCAGTATTTACCCTCGTCCACCTCTTGTTTGATGTGGTCGTTCAAATAAAGAAGGCATGTGTCAGTGGAGTGGGATGTTCTAAAGCCAGATTGAAATTCATAGAATTCCATGGAATATAACAAAAAGTGTATCTCGAGCCGGTTTCTCAAATTTACCTTCCCCACCTTTAACTACCAGTTCTTTTTAGCTGCTTACATTTAACGACTAAAACAATTTGGGTTAGGGTTAGGTAATAGCCCGGATTAACTACAATTTAGGTTTTGGTAAACTAACAGACCAGAAATGGCAGGTTAGTAAACGGAGCATTTTAACAGCTATAACATGTTGGTATAATGTAAGTAAGCTACAGGTATAGTTAAGCAGCTACAATTGTTGGATAATAATTTACTTTGGTGGCAAAAAGGTGGGTTCAGGTTTTTTGTGTTTTTGTTTTGAGGCTGGCTAACAATTTAATTGCTAACAGTTTGTTTCATTTTAGCTAACGTCACGTTCAACAGTTCATTCAATCTGGTACAGGTTAGCTAACAGTCGATTTTAGCAGCTTAAACAGTGCGCAGTTTCGAATCACATTTTAATGGTAGTGTTTTTTGACTGTTCAGTGAGCAGCTAATACGAAGGTCAGGTTTATTTAAAAGTTCAGTTTAACAGCCCATGAGTGATTCTACAATTTAGGGTATATTCCATGTCCATTGATGATAATTATAATTATTCTAACTATTTTCTTCAAAAATATCATGTTTTGTCTATTATTGGAAAGCATGTTATAATATCACACAAACATTATGTGCATCCTATGCTTTATTTAGCTTGAAATGTGTCATGATGTTCTTAAATTGTCAGTTTTTGCTATGTCCGTTTTTCAGTTGAGGGTGTCTTGGTTTCAAAATAATGAATAAAAACCATTAAAGTAAATTAAAAAAAAATATTCATTTATTTCAAAAGTCTAAATACTAAAGAATAATAACATATTTTTAATTGATTTCCTCCTTTAAATAATTTAAATATCTTAATATATGAATGTCCGCAAAAGTTCTGTCAACTATGTTACTAACAGAACTCCCCCCTTTAACTCAAAAATGGTTTGTCCCAATACCATATCACTAGCATCACATGATGCCATGTTCCTCTTTGGCAGACATTTTGAACACACTGTGGTGATTGTCCTCTAATTTTTTACAATATTTTATGTATAATAGCACATTGTCAATGAGTATATTAATTGACCATCAACAATGTTACGTACATTGTTATGGTTTACAATTGTTTAATGATTTTAATTCAATTATATGTTCAAATGTGATGTTAACCTGTTCAAGAAAATGACATGTCATCCAGGCAAGGCCTACCATTGAAATGATGGGTCAAAATAGGGAAATTGTCAACTAGGTTACCTGTCAACTAAGTTACCCAGTACTGTAATAACTATAGTAACTTAGTTGACAGGTAACCTAGTTGACAATTTGTATGACATGTAGACGTCATTACACATCATTTTTTCAAATTTAAAATATCTAAAATAGTGCTTCTGATATCCTTTATAGTATAATGTATATGTACACAGGTTGGAGTTTTACATGACATCTCTTAAAACTATCAAAATGACCTGTATGGTAGTTTTATAATACAAAATATCCCTAAACTTAATGACAGTGCTGAACATATCACATGAAAAAACAAAACTTTAATACAATTATTTTTTAAACTTTAAAAAATCTTTGGATATATGGTAGAATAGACTCAAGAGCCTTTCAAATTTGATTTTACTTGAAGTGCAGGACTTAATCAAAGTATTGTAATGACATCAAGTTTGTCCGTAACATAGTTGACAAACTGAGTAGTGAAAACATCCTTTCCCTTAAAATAAAATAAAATAAAAAAATGTTTAAGCTTTGCAACTAGTGGATATGTTACACTGAAGAATATACTAACTTGAACCACTGATTGTTCTGTTGAGAAAGAACACTTTCTTTGTACTATTTTGTTGATGTGAAATGCACCCTAAATTATAGAATCAGTCCCATACAGTTCAGTTAGTTAGCTGAAAGTTCGATTTAGCCATTCAAATCAGTTGTGATTCAACCAATAATACACCTGTTAGGTTCCAGGCTAAAACGAATCGAACAATGAACCGGCTTCGTGGAATTTAAGGTAAATCCTTGTTTTTGTAATGGCACAGTAAATCGTTTTTTTAAAATCTAACTTTCAATTTGCATTAAGATAGGTGTAGGGTATTTTATTTAATTCAATTTACAGTAGTTGGGACAAAAAAAATGCAGACAGTATCATAGAGTAAATGAAGACTTTATACGTAGTTTAAAAACTTTAGAGGATATTGCTTACATATATAAAATGAAAATAAAAATCCTAATCCTAATATTGAGCATGAAATGATTGTTTTTATATTCTTAACAGCTGTTCAACTATTTTTTTCTCTATTTGGTTTAAGACCACTTGCCCTGGTCGGTCACTCCATAATTTGAGAACCACTGGGAAGTCAAAACATAAAAGTAAAAGTATTCTTGCACTGTCAGGATATACTGTTAAATCCACTTAATCTCCTTTGATAAACAATTGAAGCAGAAAAGACACCAGGGAACACCAGAGGGATGTGACACTGATAGTAAATCCTTTCTCACTTCCTCTTATCTTTCATGTTTTTTCTTGTCTGTTCGCCTGTTTTCCAGCTCAGAATGCTGATCGGAGGCATTTGTTGAGGTTGAGATGGTCACCGGGACAGGGCGCCGAGACCTCTGGCTCTGGACCCCCTCTCTCTCTCTGTCTTTACTCCTTGATTCATGTTTTCCTGACTTTTTCCTGAGTCAGCTGTGTGTGTGTGTGTGTGTGTGTGTGTGTGTGTGTGTGTGTGTGTGTGTGTGTGTGTGTGTGTGTGTGTGTGTGTGTGTGTGTGTGTGTGTGTGTGTGTGTGTGTGTGTGTGTGTGTGTGTGTGTGTGTGTGTGTGTGTGTGTGTGTGTGTGTGTGTGTGTGTGTGTGTGTGTGTGTGTGTGTGTGTGTGTGTGTCATTATGCAACAATTAAAGATAACACATTTGGTGTCCTTCACACGATGATTTAATTAAGTCCTCTTGCATCTAATCAGGCAGTTTCAAGGCATCGTAGATGTGTGACCGCGTCACAGAAGTCAAAACAAATAATATCAGCCAGTCAGCAGCACACAAGGACAGATATTATCTCAAGCTACTTAACAAACATACATGTAAGTGATATTATTTTTGCGAGGATGAAACTGCTTTACAGTCTTGTTCTGTAATGGAAGTTATGCGAAAATAATTGGGGCACTCTGTGGTGCCTTGTGTGGAACAACAGTAACCTGTCAACATTTTACCTCTTTTAAAGTGGCAATAGTTAACTTATTGGCTTTAACTTGAGACATCATTATAAGGTATATGTTAATTGGACAGTGTAATGTTTATGAACCATTGGCATTAAGGTTTGTTCCCTATTAACAGCTGTGGCGCTAGCAATATTATAAATTCTAGGTCGGGAAAAGTAGAAAAAGTATCCATTGCTGTTTAATAGACAGTCTCGTGTTACTGTGGCTTTATCGACGCAATGTTGTTCTGTCTGTCTTTCATTTCACTACTTTGTTCAAGACTGATAGGCTTAAAATAACAGGGTCAGGGTTAGAGTTATAACTCTATCTAACCCTAACCCTAAGCCCCATGTGGAGGACCAGGGTTCGAATCAGGCCTGGGACCTTTTGCCAGTGTCTCCCCCTTTCAACATCACACTGGAGTTCTTGGTGAGTTTTAAGATCAGTCAGTCTGCAACACAAAGGCCTATGCACATTCAGTGCAAACATTGCAAGCTAGCAGATAATATAAAGTTGACACAAATTGGCTGTGTGTGATGTAAATAAACACAGACTGCAAAAAAAAAGTAAGCACTTAAAGTGCTCAAAGAAATCTGCATTGCTTTTAACATATTAATCACAAGCTCAATATGCACTGTAAATTGTCACCCTCACTGAATTTATTTAATTGTATGTTTTGCATTTTCACTGGTAGATTATGTGGCTGTAAGGTTGCAGGTTAAACTCTCCCACCGGTGAGCAAGGCAATAAAAACCTCGGAGGACTGCTGCCGTTTCTTGTCTGCACGCTTCCTGCTATTGTTCTGTCTACTGGCAGTTAGACCTTTGACCCTCTCTCTGGTCAGTCTCACCTCTCTGCGTCTGTCATCTGTTCGTAAAGTCAAACTAAATTAAAACAGGAAAAGAAACTCAGCTTTCTCATTTGTTCCTTTTCTTTCTGAGAAGCAGACGAGGAGTTGTGTCAGCTGACGAGGAAATCCGTCCAAATTGCTCCGCTCCGCTGGGACGACCAGGAGGGGAAATCCGCCCAAAACTTCCTGTCAGGAAGAGAAAGGTTTTCTCACAATCTCTCTCTTTCTCTCTTTCTTCTCAAACAGATCTCATAGTTAGTGGCCAGAATATTAAAATCTTAGCTATTTTCAATCACCTCCAGAAACGGTTTCTGTCCTTGAACAACCTGTTGTAAAAACAAACAGAAAATGAGTACAATTTAGTAGAAACACCACAAGGGTTATAATAAATCCCAAAAATATCTAACAAATCAAATCAAGCCTCTCTAGAATAAGCCCAAGAACATGCCCAATACAAAAAATGGTTTATCTCACAATAATGAGTGTTTAAAGCCAAAGGTCAGCTTTTTCTTTTAAGAATGTTTTTTATCTGGCAGTTTCAGGTTAATTCTTTCAGTCAAAAACTCTTCAATGTCAATTTGTTTTGTTATATATTATATTTTGTATCACTATTGAAAGTAAAGTATGGTTTACTGAGTACTTCCATAGTTTTTGCAAAGTTTTGAGTTAAAAAATATTTGAAGAATTTACTAAAGCTGTAGAGGGACACTTGATGCCTTAAATAATCTGAAACAGTGCAATCATCATTCAACAATAAATGTGACAGTGACAAAGTAAAAAAATATTAGTGTTTGATAATAACTAAAAATAATAATGACTAACATTAGCCAGCTCCGTGTTGGCTGATTGACATGGATAACAGGCACATCAACAGACAAGAAGCACTCTTCCCCCGCCAAGTAAAACCAATATTTTGTTATGTTATTCATTTATATTATTGTTTCAATTATTTATTTTATTTTATTATTTTTACTCAGCTAATGTCTAGCATTTAGGTAGAGGTAAAAGCAGGCTTAATAAGCAGAAGAAGACTCTTTACATGTATGCTCAAACTGATCTTTTCAATTCTGCATGTACATCATACTGTAAGTATCTTATATGAACTTTAACAATACAATAGTGGTTTTTTGATGGCAATAAAAAACGAAATATTCTATAATAACACTGTTAATAGAGCCATTCTACATAATGAGTTATTTCTTCTTTTGAAACTTTATGTACAATTTCCTGATATTCTTTTACTTAAGTAACATTTTTGAATTCAGGACTTTTACATGTAATGCAGTATTTTTTAGACTATGGTATTCCTACTTTTTCTCAAGTAAAGGGTCTTTAACCACGTCTGATCCTTTAAAAGTACTGTAGTCAATGGAGACGGTGTGTGTCCCTACATTTTGATGCCGTTATATTGCTGTTGAATCTAAAACAGGTGCTCCTGCTATTCCTGCTACTCCTGCTACTTTACTATTACTATTACTGCTACTTCTAGTAGTAGTAGTACTACTGCCAGTAGAGTAGTAGGAGGAGATTACCTCTGCTGGGAGGTTCCTACTTTGCCAGTTTCAGTTGTTGTTTTTTTTTTTCTTTCTCTTCCTAGATTAGAGAGGAAAAGACGTGACGCCAGCAGTCGCTCCAGCCTCTCGCTGCCCTCTGCCACACCGGACTCTGAGCTGAGCGTTAACCGTAGTTAGTTGAGTTTATATGCTCCTAAATTACAATGATTGTTGCATTCAGGCTGTAATTAGCAAAGACAGATTTTCTGATAATGTCAACAGTGGCTGGGTCCACCTTGTAGTTTTTTATTTTACGTATTTCAACAGAGTTTTTACATCCTTTATCAGCAGGTTGCTTTCAGTTTTCCTAAGTGTTGAATTAGAAGTCCATTGTTTTCTAATAGTTTTGTTTTTCCTGCTCAGAGGATGTTGTTATCTGTGTGTTTTTCCTGTAGCTTGTAAAGCAGTTAGGGTTTGAGGGTCAGTGTAGATGTAAGAGGGGAGAACTGATGTGAAGATCCAACATTGCCTGAAAACGTTCTCTACTTTTTCCACTGATTTTTTTTACGACGCACCGAGGAGGACGCTGGGTCGGTGGAATCATTTTTCCACCCTGGATGTGACACATTGAGCCATGCTGCTGTTGCTGCTGATGATCTGCCTTCAAACTTCACTGCAACAAGAACAGGTAACACACTTCCAACTCTGTCACACTGACACACCGTAACTCCTGTTTGCTCTCAATATCTAAGGACATTTTTTGTCAGAGAATGGATCATGTAGACCAGGGGTATCAAACTCAAATACACAGTGAGCCAACATAAAAAAAATGGGTACTAGTCGAGGGCCGGACTGGTTCAATGTTTATTGCAAAACGTATTGAAATGAATTTATTGCACATATTAAACCTGGAACTAACAAAGCTTAAATGACTGCCTATTGTTTTTCAACATTAAACATTAAATAATCAGTTGCATTCATTTCTTATGGCTCTATCTGGAGCTTTTCCGGAGAAATTTCTTATGATTACATTTTTCCACAGGCCAACAACAGCTTCAAAAAAACAATTTCCCTCAAAGAAAAAACCAAACATGCCCTGTTGTCGCAAGAAAGAAAGTGCAGAAGGAAATATCCATTGAAACTCAGTGTGCTGCTCTGTGATGCTAGTTCAAGCCAGATACTTGGCATCTCATCTTGGGTGCAAGGTCATCAATGTTTGGGGTCAGGCTCTGAGCGGAGGAAATCCTCAGGATGGAGTGAAGGTGTGCGTGCAATATACCGGCGGGCCAGATCTAATAGTAATTAAGAATTATCCTGCGGGCCGAAATTAAATCCACCAAAGGCCTGATTTGGCCCCCGGGCCTTGAGTTTGACACATGTGATGTAGACTCAGCTGAAGCTTTTTGGATAAAGTAAAAATATTAGAGGTAAACATTTACGAGCACATTACTACTACAGTCCTGAAAGAACCCTAAAATAAAACAACCTTATAGAGTGCTCCAGCTATTCATCATTGTACTTTCTAGGAAGTTAAAAGAATCACAAAACACAGATAAAAGAAAAGTCATAAAGTCCTTTTCGATATTTTAAACACCTACAGTACATTTACATTAAATACAACCTACTCCATTCAAATCCAAAAATGATTTGGGAAAACAATTGTATATTAATTAAGCCAATGAGACTGATCTTTGATAAATACGCACAGTGTGTGATGTTTTATTTTAAATAAGACACATTTGCATCGATTTGCTGATAATCCCATGGTATTTCATTACCGTACATCTTTGTTTCTAATTTGCCTAAAAAGCAGCAGAATCTAGAAATGCTGAGTCTCCCTGGACTAAAAGCCCACAGTCATTGAGCTGGATGCCTTTTACATGTTCACAGTGACAATGCTAAAATGCTGATGCTCTGCAGCTAATATTTACCTGCTGTATCTTTGTAGATTAGTACAAAGTGTCATTAGAACATTTGGACGGAATTAAATGATTAAGTGGTGTTTGATGAAAAGTCTACAATTTATCCCCTTTAATATTTATCCATTTCTCCTAATTTGCAAACTATTTTAACCTTATATTTACTGTTTTATGCTAACTGTTTAGACTTCCCTGCTTGTTTAATACAGTAGCTGCTTTAACACACACTCATTTTTCACACTGCTTACCAAACATATTTACACAACAAAAAGTATTTACAACCAAGATATATAATACTTATACATAATGAAATGAAGAGAAAAATGTATCAAAATGATAATATGAGACAAGAGGAGGAAAGAAGAGCAAATATTATGCTATTTTATCACTGCAAGTTGTTCTGATGTTTGGTTGAGGGTCTGGCCAAGCAGGTGTAAAGATGAGTCAGCTCTGAATGTCCTGCAGGAAAGACACGGTTTTATTGAAATAGGTTTTATTGTCATTTAGGTTTGCATGGAGTTTTTCCAGGTTTGCATGATCTGTTAAAAGATTGAGCCAATGGTTGATTATTATTTTGTTCTGTCTTTGCATTTTTGCTTTCAGTAAAATAGTTTTCTTTGCTACTGTTATTGCAATAACGATGAAAGGTTGGAGATGTTTTTCATGCTCTCTCAATTGCAAGACTTTAAGTTAAAGTTACAGCTGAATTAATATATATATATATATATATATATATACACATTTTCTAATCACAAAGTTATTAAAAAAAAAGTCAAATTAGTTGAACACCACATTATTTCCATATACCCTTGGTAACTGCAGATGTGCTCTTGAGTGCAAGATACCTTGGTTTGGAATACAGAAAGTAAAATGAAATACTAGATGTATGTTCTCTGCTTTCTCAGACGCCTCCTCCTGGTCGCTGTGATGTCTCTCAGAGGGAGGAGGTCCGCACCTCCTGCACCTCTTGCGCCGCCGTCTCCTCCAGCAGCTGCCCCCGCGGCTTCAGCCAATCGGGCACCCTAAACTGCAGGTACACACACACACACACACACACACACACACACACACACACACACACACACACACACACACACACACACACACACACACACACACACACACACACACACACACATCCTGCATTAAATATGTTCAAGTAAAAGTACAAACGTATAAGCATCAAAATATACTTAAAGTACCAAAAGAAAATGTACTCATTCTGCAGATTGGTCCATTTTTAGAATAATATAAATGATTATGTTTTGCATTAAAGTGTTCTCAAAGCTGGTAAAGGTGCAGCTAGTTGTAATGACTTTGTATAATGCAGGGTAGCTTGTGAATTTACTCCAGGTGGAACTAAAGTCTGATTTAAGAGTTGGTTATATTTCACATAATTAATCCAAATCTGTAAAGTAACTAAAGGTATTATATAAATGTTGGAGTAGAAGTGGCAACAAATGTAAATATTCAATTAAGTATCTCAAAACTGTAGTTAAGTACACTACTTTATTACATGTTCATAGTTACTTAACACCACTGTTAACAATACACACACAGACCTTAGTGTGTCAAAAGGACTAAATAATGTCTGTTCATTTTATGATTTGTTTCGGGGGACAGTAGCTTTAAATGAAGGTTATGGACAGAGGCAGCAGGTTGGGATGTGTCAAAAATATGGTTAACTATGACAAGTATGGAGGTAAGGTGCAAGAGTCAAATTAATTGATAATAAGGTGATGAAAATGGAGTTGAAGCGAAACATTCATTTTCAAGGGATTCGATTAGCTGGAAGCTGATTTAATTAAAACAGTGGTGATATGATGAAAACAGAGCCGTGTTTAATCATTTTCACCTGTCTTTCATTCACAACAAAACATTACCATCAATCATTTAGGCAGGGTGGCCTCACGGGTGGGAGTAACAAATTCTAATTGAAAAATTATGATTCAAGTGCTTACAAATGAAAATGGAAGGGATAAAATGTATGTGAATAAAAAAATAGTAAGATCACCTTGATTGACATTTTAAACGGAGGGGCACGTAATCAACTGTCCGTTCATTACTCACATCATTTATCTGAAGTTTTTAAACCACTGTTGATGGCCATGTATTCATTGAAGCTGTTTTATTAAAATCAGATTTTGATTATTGTGTATTAATTATGTATCACTACATTTTTTACTTTAACTGCATTTTTCATAGTAACAAAAATAATGTGTTTTAGAAGTGGCAGAGATGGTTCTTACTTTCAAGAGCCAACTCAAACCCACCATTTACATTCTTTTTAAATTTAATTTATTCTAGGATTTCATTCAATCCTACGTTTATTGACTTTTGTTGTTATGACATGTTTTTATTCATCACAAAGTTAGGTGTTCCTGCATGAACTGGGAGGGGGATTAGAATAGCTTTTATTTTATTTTATGTTAGTGTTGCACTTTGACTTGCCTTTTGTTTATGGAAAGTGCTATAAAAATAAAGATTGATTGATAGATAGTTAGAGTAATAGTTGTTGTAGTACTAGTAATATTTGGACGTGGTGTGTTCTGTGTGCTGCAGTTATCTGGTGGAGATCAGTACCAAGACTCTCCTGCTGGGTGGATGTCGGCACACCTGTGTGAAAGGATACATGCAGCCACGCTGCTGCCCACAGCACTGGGGACCCCTGTGTCTATGTAAGACACACACACACACACACACACACACACACACACACACACACACACACACACACACACACACACACACACACACACACACACACACACACACACACACACACACACACACACACACACACACACACACACACACGAAAACACTTTTCCGGGAATGTTAAAATGTATTAAAGTGTAGTTTCATTGGAAAAGATCTGCGTATAATAAATGATAAAATACAGGCCTGCTGCAAGTTTAATCTCTATCGCATTAATAGTCTAAATCTACTCGTTGAAAAACGACAATGAAAGTACATTATTTGCCTCCAAATTGTAATGGAATAGGAGTATAAACTAGCATTACTCAAATGTAATCTATTAATGATCATTCCTAATCACATGTCTCTCATTCTGACTGTTCACCTGTTGTCTGACTGTCTGTCTGTCTGTATGTCTGTCTGTCTGTCTGTCTGGCTGTCTGTCTGTCTGTCTGTCTGTCTGGCTGTCTGTCTGTCTGTCTGTCTGTCTGTCTGTCTGACTGTGTCTGTCTGTCTGTCTGTCTGTAGCCTGTCCCAGCTGGTCAGGAAAGACCTGTAACTATCATGGAACCTGTCTGGATGGAGACGTGGGAAACGGGACCTGCGTCTGTGATGTCAGTATCCTGTCTGTCTGTTTGTCTGTGACCATCCTACCTGTTTGTCAATGAGTATAGAGATCAGTATTATTAGTTTACAGTGGAAAGTGCCCTTAACCAACCATTTACAATAATGAAAACCCACCTGTTTCGTATGCACCTTGGCCATTAAAATATTAACAAAATAAATTCTAATAGGTTCTTAAAAGGGTTTGGCTTATTTGAAGCTAATGTACTTACAGTATTCCTGATAATCGGATGATTGATTGCGCTTTTTACTTGATAAAAGTGTCAGCTTAATGTAATTAAAAGCCTACATCCCCACAGGAGTTATGGACATTTTCTTATTTGATGTTTATTTTTAGTTTATTTGAGATTATTGATGTCTTGCCAATATTATATAAAAATATAAATAATTTTTACAGCCTTTTTTCTCTCTTTAGGAAAGCTTCTCTGGCTTTGCCTGTCAGGAGTGTAAGAATCCAAACTCCTATGGAGAAAATTGTGATAAAAGTAAGCTCTCTCACTTCTGACCTCTCGTAAACAAAAAAACATAGTCAAAACAATGTGATGTGTCAATCATCTGCAAGAATATCCCCATTGTTTGAACAACTGTAATCTGTGTATGTGTGTGTGCACAGAGTGTGACTGTGAACATGGAGTGTGTAATGAAGGTCCAGAGGGGGATGGACAGTGTCTTTGTCAGCCGCCCTACACTGGGAAGCGCTGTGACCAAGGTAAGAGCATGACGTGCAGGAATATACTGTATGACATAAAAAACTATATTAACGTGGATCAAACAATATACTACTGCATTTTATCAAGATACAACATATTATATTTACCGTTATAGTGGTTAAATGAAAGAAAATAGCCCTGAAAGTATTTCAAAGCTATTTAGCGTTTATATCAAACTAGCAAAAAAACACATTATGTTCAAATGTTCACCACAATAATGCTAGTCGTAAAAAATGAAATGAAACTAATACGCAGAATCACATTTGTATACCTTGGCATAATTCCATAGTGATAAATGTTGTTTTTGTATTTTTACTAAAACAATCACTGCCATGTACTGCCTTATCTCTGATTGTTATCAATTGTGTCCATACTGTATATGAGAGTGTTTTTTTTAAATTATTCATTTTTTTAATACATTTTTTTGTCGTGATAACATTTTTGATTTTGATTTGATTAGATTTATTTCGAATGTGTAAAACAATAATAAAACAATTTAACATGAGAATTATTATACAATACAAAATTAAGCAGTGTCAAATTGATTAGTGAGTCTAAGTTATGTATAAACAAATGATCTACTTAATTACACATCCGAAAAGGGGTGGGAAGAAGTTTACACTTATTTAATCCCACCCCTTCTCCCAAAAACTAAATTATTAACATATATTTTTTACATACATACATTTTTTATTGAAAAAAACAAACAAACAAAACAAAAACATAAAACAACAAATAAATAAACAGATACATAAACAAACAAATAAGCAGATAAATAAACAAACAAATAAACTAACAAATACATAACAGAGGTCCATGATATTCAAGAAAAAATAAAATAACAAACCAAATAAATAAATAAACCTTAAACACCCAGTTATGATTAAACAGCCTCATCCCTGTGCCTTATACCTTTTTTTAAACAGTTTTAAGTTTGGACATCCCTTGAGCTCCTCATTCAAACTGTTCCAGAGCTTCACCCCACAAACAGAAATACAAAAACCTCGCTTGGTTGTGCGCACCCTAACATTTGTGAATTGGAATAATCCCCTTAAAGTGGACCTATCATGCTATATTTGAATAATATAGTGTAGGACCATACCTATATAAGCCATATTTGCATATATGCTTAGCAGAGATAAAATCCTGGCTGAGCAAAAACTTTATCAACCTCAACGAGAGCAAGACTGAGGTCATCTTTTTTGGACCGCAACCTCCAGCCTCTCCGGTTGATATTCTGGGCTCTATCAAAAAAAACATCCTCCCCTCGGTCATGAACCTTGGAGTGACCTTCACTAGCACTTTTAAATTCGACAAGCAGGTCAGCACCGTAGTCAAATCCTGCTTTTTTTAAATAAGACTATTGGCCAAAACCAAGTCGTATTTATCTTTTAATGACCTAGAAAGGGTGATTAATGCCTTTGTTACCTCAAGACTGGACTATTGCAACGCTCTGTATGTGGGTATGGACCAGGCCTCAATTAAACGCTTACAGCTAGTCCAAAACGCTGCTGCACGTTTGCTGACTGGCCACAAAAAGCGTGACCACATCACCCCTATTCTGGCCTCACTACACTGGCTTCCAGTTCGGTTCAGAATTGATTTTAAAATCCTTTTATTTGTTTTTAAAGCACTAAATGGGCTGGCTCCGGCCTATATAGCTGAACTGCTCCAGCGCTACACCCCAGCCAGAGCTTTAAGGTCTGCTGACCAGCTGTTGCTGATAGTGCCCAAGACCAGGCTAAAAACCCGAGGGCACCGAGCCTTCGCAGCAGCTGGCCCTAGGCTCTGGAACACTCTGCCCCTCCATGTGAGGTCGGCCCAGACCCTAGGGGTTTTTAAATCTAAACTAAAAACACACTTCTTCTCTCTGGCTTTCTAGTTAGAGCGGAGCACGACTCCTGACTTTTCCGTGTGTTTTATTTTTATTTTGTTTTTAAGATATATCTGTTGTAATTTATTGTCGTTTATTGTGATTGTAGTAATGTGTTTTTATTACATGTACAGCACTTTGGCTCGACCAAAAATCGCTTTTAAATGTGCTATATAAATAAAACCTGATTTGATTTGATTTGATATTTATATATTTTTTCAAAATACCAAACAGATCATGCATTTTAGCCATGCCTCATTTCGCTCAATTTGAAAATGTTTAGCTCTGTTTTTGCAAGGGCTGATTCTGTGAGAACAGCACCATCTACTGGCCTGGCATATGTACTACAGCGTCTCCAGCGCTTTCGAACGGCAATGGCCGTGGCTGTCTCCTCCTGATTGGTGGAGTTGGCCCAATAGCCGTAGCGCCACTGTCCTGACGTCAGGACAGTGCTCAAATCTGGATCAGTTTTTATCAGATCCGTTGCAGCCCCTTTTTTAGAGATTTGGGTATGGAGGAAAATAGAGAGGGTTGTGTTTTCTGACACTTGGTGAGTTCCCTGGAACACCGGGGACACATATTTATGTATAAAAGACGTACAAAAGTGCATTTTGCATGATAGGTCCCCTTTAAATTATAATGTATTTTAGTGAAATGTTTCTGAATATTACCTAGGAGTTGATTGTTTTCTGCTTTAAACATTAATTGGGCGATTTGAAATTCAACTATATCTGACCATTTTAATGAGTTTAACTCTGAGAATAGTGGATTTGTATGTTCCCTATAGTCAACATTTTTGATAATTCTTATTGCCCTTTTTTGGAGTATAAATAGTGAGTGTGTTGCAGTTTTGTAATTACTGCCCCAAACCTCTGCACAGTAACTTAAATAAGGTAAAACCAACGAACAGTAAAGGATGAAGAGGGAATTCTGATCTAGGACCTGTTTTGTCTTGTTCAATAATGCGATGCTTCTTGAAACCTTGGAATGAATATGTTTTATGTGTGGTTTCCAGTTTAGTTTTTCATCTATTGTTATCCCAAGGAATTTAATTTAATTTACTCTCTTAATATTAATCCCATCCATCTTAATAGTTGCTTGTGTATTTATATTGTTATTTCCAAATAATATTATTGTTGTTTTATCCAAATTCAATGATAATTTATTAATGTTGAGCCATAACTTTAGTTTGCATATTTCTGCTGTGATCTCTTCCAATAATAGCTGTAAATTATCTCCAGAACAAAATATATTTGTGTCATCAGCAAACAAAACACATTTGAGTATTTTTGATACATTGCATATTTCGTTAATATATAATATAAATAGTTTAGGCCCTAGTACTGACCCCTGGGGGACACCGCAGGTAATGTCCAAACATGCAGAACAACAATCTCCCAGCTTCACAAACTGTTGCCTGTTGGTGAATAACTCCTAACATGACTTATATAAGCAATCATTCAACAACTTCATCCAAAATAAAACAATCATGTAAATCATTAACTGTCTGATTAAAGAATAGGTAAACAAAATGTGTCAGTACCAAAATAATATTGAAGCTTTCTACCCATGTCGGTTAGTATAACTCCAAGTGACACATCTTGCATTTATTGCTCAAATTCGTTTTGCCTGTCTATATGATTTGTAATTGTTGCCCTCATTGATCTGCTGTTGTGTTTTGTGTTGTCGGCAGTGAGTTCCAGGTGCAATACCTGCAGTCCGTACTCGTACTGTAAAGGAGAAGGAGACGCCGCCGACTGCGAATGTTTGCCCGGACACAGGAGGATGCCACAGGAAAAATGCGCAAGTAAACACACAATTTTTATTTAACGATGTCGTTATTTTGGTCCATAGATCAAATGTATGTTACTAATATTAGCATGACCATGTTCCTCTTGATGTACAGTAAGTCAGGGTTAGTCTGAATATGAACATTTCATATTTAATGTTCAATGTTTATTAATGGTCTGTATGCTGTTTTTCATCAATATATTATAGGTCTTAGATATAAACAAAACATGTCTCTGAAGTGTTTAGCTCCAAACACCAAACAGATCATTGTAGCATCCCATAATCCCCTCTGTTTCAGCCCTGTTTCAAAAGTGCTGATTCTCTGTCTGTTACTTTAGATGAAAATAAGGTGCCACGCCCCTCTGCTAAATATTTGGTTAAAAAGAACACAATGGTGCTCTAGGAGGAGATTCAGGTGATAAGGTGGGGGGGGTTACTGTACCTTGGTTGGTGATTGGCTAATGGTTACACAAGCCAAAAAATCGTTATGACATCATAAAGTGGCCAAAATCTGATCAGCTCATTTTCAGACAGGTTTTTATATAAATGGATCAGGACAAAAAGTGAGAGAATCTTTTTTCCTGAAACTTTCAGAGTCTCTTTACACAGAGGGGACACATGTTTATGTATAAAAGACATGAAAAAGTGGATTTTGCATAATAGGTGACCTTTAAGCTTTGAGAATAGCAAGCTGACTGACTTTTTCACTGACGCCATCCTCAGGACAAATGTTCCTTTTCTTCCCTATAATATTACAGATTTAATAATATTTGTCTGTTTATTTGTCATCCTTCCAAGAATGTATTTAGCAGTTTATTAAACATCACAGTATCACAGGGATGCTACAGAAGTTACAGACCAATTTTAATGTAGTTGAAGTTCTAATAATTCCCCTTTTATTTTGGATTCATCCAGAAATGTAAATGAAAATAAATGTTTTGTGAATGTTTGTTTAACCCTTGTGTTGTGTTCAAAAGTTGTTACCGTTCATGGTGTTCGCCAAAGATGAATCTTGATTGCGCCAAATTTGACCCCGAGTCACCCAAAACAATGCTGCTGGGTCTTCCCAGACCCGAACACCAAATTATACACTTTTTCTTTTAGAGACCTTGAGACTTGGCTAAAATTTTCAAAATCAGTTTTGTAGTGTTTATATAGCTGTTGTGGAGGATATCATGAAGCCTTGATCCGATACAAAAAACTAGAGCGTAGTTATTATATAGTTTTAACTTGAAACGGGAGACCCGAACACAACATAAGGGTTAAGGTTTGAGTTTGATCTGAACTGAGTTCTGATCTTTGTTTCCTGTCCAGGTATTTGCTCTCTGAGGGACTGTGACGTTAATGCCCAGTGCTCCTCCAAGGGGTCAAAGGTCAGCTGTGCCTGTAAGCCGGACTATATGGGCGACGGGAAGATCTGTGTACCCAGAAACCTTTGCTCCGAGAACAACGGAGGGTGTCCCATCGACTCCACCATCTGTGTCTTCAAAGGACCCAACAAGGTTAGGACGCCTCCAAAGCCAGGACTAGAATCATTAGAGATTATACCAGTTTCATCACCATCACTGGTGTCATGTCCAGACAGGACTTTTGGAATACCATCGTTACCACGATCAATCTTTAAACACACACACACACACGTTTTGTTCTTCTTTCTTAGTGCACACTTAGAGGTACATTACTCGTCACTGGTTATTAAAATAACTAAAATGTTGCTCCCCGAATTTTCTTTTTTGCTTTTATTCAGTTTGCTCAGCACTATATTATATCCTACATTCCTGGTCAGCAGTGTTTGAAGAAGTACTCCATTACTAAAATTAAAGTACAAAAACCATGGTCTTAAAATACTCTACTTAAAGTAAAAGTCCTGATTTTAAAATGTAAAAATACAGTCATATTATCATCTTAATTTAATTCAACTATTAAAGGTGGGGTAGGTAAGTTTGAGAAACCAGCTCGAGTGCGCTAGAATTTGAAAATACACAACCGGAAAAAATCTGCCACTTCCTCACAAAGCCCCTCCTCCAACACACACGAACGCGCACATGACCAATGAGGGCACGAGATAAGTTTGTGCACAGATGGAAGGCTGACAGGCAGGTAGGCCATCCAGTTATTATAGCCGGGCCGGCTAAAATGATTGGTCGTGCTTTTTACAGTACTACGGCTTCCACAGATGACATTTTTTTTATGGATTTTTTGTCAAAGCACTTAAGATATTCATTGCTATCGGGATGTTGAGAGCATTCCATGGAATATAACAAAAAGTGTATCTCGAGCCGGTTTCTCAAACTTACCTACCCTACCTTTAATAGTAAAAGTACTCATTATGCATATATTTACATTATTATATTATTATTATTATGGTTATTATATTAATGTTTTAATGCTAAGAGCATTTTAGTATTGTAGTTTGTTAATGTGGAACACATTTAGATACTTGAAATACTGTGTGGATTAGTTATATAGTACTGCATTAAACTATATTACCATATCAGCTTATTTACCTACAATATTTGCCTCTGAAATGTAGCGGAGTATAAAGTAGCATTAAATGGAAATATTCAAGAAAAGTACAAATAAGTCAAAAAAGTACTAAAGTACAATACTTAAGTAAAGTAACTAAAGTAAATGTTCTTAGTGACTTCCCACCACTGCTGGTCAGGCTAATCCTCCCAAAAGACATGTAGGACTAAACCTTATTATCATCCCTTCTGTAGCCAATAAACACATCCTTGTGTTTATTATTTTCCTTAACACATCATGCCTTACATTGCCAAAAGAGTTAAACAGGTGTACCCCTTTTCATTTTGTAATACCATGATACAATACTGTCACCACAAAAGAGAAAATATATACTGTGAATATCCCCCAGCATCAGAATCAGTAACATAACCAACAACACAGCCAAAGATTCAAAAGTGTAGAAATGAAACCAGAGCTAAATCCTGAGACTTTGTTTAACCTCACTCCCTCTGTCTCTCTGTCCCTCAGTCCAGCTGTGAGTGTATGTTCGGCATGTCGCCTATAGGAGGAAACGCTGGGTTTGGTTGTCAGCTGGTCTCTGCCTGCTCAGCCGACACCTGTGACCCCACTGCTGCCTGTCAAACTGGAGTGGATGGACAACCAAAGTAAGACTACAATCTTTTTTTATCCTCAGGGTCTAGACACCAGACTAGAACCAGATGTGGACACTGAGCCGGTTTCTTTTTCTTTATTTGTCTGTCTCTCTCATCAAGTTGTAGTGAGTAGTAGTTTTGTAGTACTCAAGACCGGTCTTGGTCTCGAGACCGTTATTGGTTCAAATGCAACCAATAATGTGACTTCACTGACTTACTTTTAAGCACTCACGAGACTCCGAGTCTTTGCCCTCATGCGCCGCAATGTTTGTAAACATGGGACTGGTCTGTACCGGCTGCTATTCCCCCCCACCTGCTACTCCCCCCCACCTCTCCCCACCCCATACACACACACTCAAACAGTCTCGAAGTGAATATGTCGGGAAATTCAACTACAATTACATTTGGCTACACAAACCACAAAAGTGTCACTAATTTACAAATTTTAATTAAAATAATCACTTTTTGAGTAAATATGATGAAGTTGAATATACATATTACTGTTTGTATGTGGGTCTTTTTATGATGATGTGGATCTTTTAGATCAAATTGTCTTTGGTATCTTCCACATTTCATTGTAAGTGTAATATGTAGTGTTGGATTCACACTAGTCTGGTTCCGGTCTTGACTCGCTCTCGCCCTGCCTTGGTCTTGGTCTTGACTCGGTCTCAACCTCTTAAAGTCGTGGTCTTGTCTTGGTCTTGCTACACTCCAGTCTTGGTCTTGACTTGGTCTCGGATAAGGTGGACTTGACTACAACACTAGTGAATATTAAAACTTAATTCATACCGTGGACATTTGAATTCCAAATCTACATTCAAATTCAGCATTTTTATTTTCATGCCTATCAATTTTGTTTAAATTCTGTTGTTCATTAGTTTAAGTTGTGTTGTATGATTTCAATAGCTGCTGCGTAGGATTGTTTATGAATTGTGTAATCCAAACATTTTCAATAACTCCAGAGCGTTAAGTCAAAAACTAAACATGAAAAGTCAAAAACATAGATGTCATAATTTCCCAAATTTACAATATATTTGTACGTAAAGAAATATTCTGGTAATGTACATATTTGTTGGCCATTTTTCATTAACTCTTTCACTGCATTAAAAAAATGGGCCGGTCTAACAGCAGTCTGACAGTACCATAAAATACATGTATATAAAACACAATAACAAAACATCTATTTGGGCTAACACTATTACAGTATTTTTTGTATAATTAAGTTTAAAAAAAAGATCATATTGTGTTTCTGCACTTGCTTGGAGACCATCAAGACGTTATCACTCTCTCACCTTCAATGACTGTGGAAAAACGTAGATAAACTGTCAATTTGGAATCATTGGAAGTTGATTTAATAAAATAAAAACAATCTCACTTAATCTGAGGATTATAATTGAGGATTTTGTAAAAATAAATAAATAACAACAGCTATTAATAGAGTGGTGCAGTGATGATGTATTTTTGTAGGCCGACCCGGAAGTAAGCTGGGCTTGGGTTCCCTCGACAAAAAAGCAATGGGATTTCTCCGTAGGATTTTGGAATATTGTAAAAAATAAGATCTGTGGGAAACGAACCTGTTTGATAAATGCACGTTTTGTTCAGCCGGATAATCTCCACATGTCTACCCTACTTTTATAATTTTCGAATCATAGATCTAATCGCTAGATTTATGATCGATATATCTGTATCTATAACTGCACCACTCTATTAATTGAAGCTCTGAATAAAAAAAAAGCTTGTTGTCAGTTTGTGTGAATATGTGTGTTTTTCTGTGTTATCAATATTTCTCACCCCATTTTTCTCAGATGTGTGTGTGCTGATCATCAGATTGGCGACGGACGGCGTTGCTATGGTAACCTGATGGAGCGGCTGATTGAGCTTGACAGAAGTGGGAGTCAAAGAGGAACTCTGACAGGAGCCATCGCCTTGTTCGGTAAAGGAAATACAAATTAACTGTTGAAAAAAAAAGGTACTTTGGGTTTCAGACTTCTAACAAGTTTGGACTATGGGCTGGTACTTTGAGCGGTGCCAGTTCAAAAAATGTTAGTCGTTACAATTGCTACAATACACTTTAATTTGGAGGCAATAATGTCAGACCACAGAATTATATCTTTAACATTATTGTGAAAGAAGAGACTTGCAGTTTTCCTTTTTGGATCTACTTTTTGGATCTTTTCTCTGACTATGACCTTTGGTATGTACGTTTGTGTTTTAGAAAAAGGCTGTTCAATGCAGCTGAGTCACGATGGACCCTTCACAGCTTTCATCCCACTGCTGAAAACACCTCTGACTGTAGGTCGCCTGTCCCTCTGTCTGTCTTGAGTCTTTATACCTCTAATTGAAAAAAATGTCACATCAAATCACTCTTATTTTGTCAGTTTACAATATATCTTACTAAAAGGCAAGGGAATTCAATATAGGCTCTATACCAACACAAATACAAAATGAACTTTTCTTTGACCTGTTAAAATCTATTATTGCTGATACACATACCCTGGTAAATCAGAGTCACAGCTACATGAGTTAAAATATTCTGTTCTCTCCTACAGTTACACTAGAAAAGGAAATCAGAGACAAGGCCACCTGTTGCCCAAAAAAACGTGCTGTAAAAGTGACGAAAAACAGACCAAATACAAAGGCAGCCAAAAGAGCCTGCACATGGATCAGAAGGAGTGATTTATAAAGGGGTCTGCCAATTTTTGAGCAACCTATTTCTGATGTTCAAAAACCCACAACTCCCTTTGATGCTGGTTACTTTTGTATCTGAGAATCATGTAGTCTTCAGAGGAATGCTTTTTTATTTCGTTATTCTACATTTTATTTGGATTGCAGCCTAATTATTATCTCGAACCTTTAGACATTTGCACATTTTACCGCAATAGCTGGAGAAAATAATCAACTAATTAATAACAAATGATTGATCTACGATGTCTCTACAGGGCGTTAACGAGGAGCTGGTGTGTCAAAACCACCTGATCGAGGGTCAGCGCCTCTACAAGGAGCTGGAGGGACGAGACTTCAACATGTTAGGAGGAGCCAAGATGAGGAACAAAGACAACAAGGTAACTTTTTCTCATCCAACCCCACACCTGTTATAACAACTTCTCAAACTAAATGTTAATGAATTAAAACAAAATTGCATGTCAACAGGGCTGCCACCTTATGGTTAGTTTGTTATTGTATGGCAACAACAGAAGTAGGACACAAGGAGTTTCTCTCCCAGACACTCCCCCCCGGCCTTAAATGCCTCCATTTGACTCCTTTGCTATCCGTAACATAATCACATCACTATGTAACACTGATAAATACATTGCAGGTGATTTGCTAAGGGTCGTGACATTTTTGACTGATTTCAAAGCCGTTGACCAATCACAACAGAGCTGGCCAGCTAAAAAAAGAAGGAAAAAGGAGAAACAAATATGAACCTGATAAGGAGCATAATATGTCCTCTTTAATTATTCCTTCCTAAATTCACATTTCTCATGCAGTTACTCAGTTTCCCCTCCCAAAAAAAGGCCTTTCGGCTTCACATTCATGCCCCAACAACAGGGCATGTCTTGATTCTAGTTTAAACATGCCCAATCGTGAAATCGTAGGGTGTCACCCAACGTGTGAATTACATTAAATTAATGTTACATTAGATTCATGTTCACTTCAGGAATGTTTCCGCCTCTCAGTTGTCAGCTCTATTATCACACATTTTTGACAGCATGCACAGTGATTGTATCCCTGTCTGGTTGATGTAGAAGTTCATCCTGATGGACAACCCCAGCAAACTGTACACCATCATCCAGGAAGACCTGCCAGCAGCCAACGGGATCATACACATCATCGACCAGCCAATGACCAACACTCTCTCTGACCGGTCCCTTCGTGATGAACAGGTGAGGTTAAGGATCACAAAAACTTCCTGAAAACAGGAAAACATTTTTTTTACACTGAGATTAACCAGAAAATATTTGAATCAAACAAAGAACAGAACATGGAAAATATTGCCTCAAAGAAATGTTACAACATAAATGTTTATAATTTAAGAATTTCTGGTGCTCAGTATTTTATTTTTATTAAAACGTTATTAATTAACCTGCCCAGTTAAATACAAAGCCTTATATGAAAGTGAATGTCAGTTTTTGGATCTTCTTCTTCACGTGTCCAGTTTGCTGATAAGACAATCGGAGAGATTCTGACAAAGGATGACAAATACAACCGCTTCCTGTCTCTGGTTGATGTGAGTATCTTGTTCTGGCCAATCACATCACACACAGACGATTTGCTTTATTCTAAGAATTCAGTCAAACTTTCAAAAGTCAGGAGACAATCTCCTGATTCTCCTTTCCCAAAAAGCAATGGTCCTCTTATCTAAGAAACCATAACACACAGGCACATGACACATGCAGCATTGTAAAAATTAAAGATTGTTGTGTGGGAAAACTCTAGTAAATCAACATTTTGTGAGTCACTAAGTTATTGGATCAAATGGGATATGATATGTCTGTGTGTGTTTTTAGAACTGCGGGTCACCACCACCCTTGCGGGGTCTGGGACCTCTGACTGTGTTCGTCCCTTCAAACGACGCTGTGGACAAATCCAGAGACGGCAGCATCTTGTACATGCTGAATTCAGTAGGTCTAAGTATTTCATTAGTGTAGACAAAAACAAACATTGTGTAAGACAGAATTCAAATACTTAACTTCCAAAACCATTGGTATGATATAGATCTTAAAGACTGGCTCAGCACTATTTAGTTTAATGAAAAATTGAAAACAGGCTCAGCATTTTTCTAACATACAGTAATGTCAACATCGACCCCAGTTACCAAGTGTGAGCCCTTCAGCCATCATTATACATTATGTGAGGATTATCAGGGATTTTTAATTATATTCTTCTCTTTTTCTAGGCCAAATATAAACTGCAGGAACTTCTCAGGCACCATGTTTTCTCCAGGGCCGGGGTAAGACGACCCCCACTCAACACTTCAGTCCTTCCTGTGTCTGTCCTCCTTTCTGCCTTTTGCTTTGCTTTCAAATATGGCCAAGAAAGAAATGCCTTTTGGTTCAAGAATTTGGTGAACAGACATCTTCTTAACAGATCTACAAATTATTTTCTTAAAAGCAAATTGTAATTTCCTGATTGAAATTCTTGCTTTACAGAGAACGAACCCTTTAGATTCAATGTCGACATGATCTTTCCTTTAACACCACCCTCAGAAAAACAACAACTTCACTGCTGTTAGGGCACTAGGAATAGCTAAATCGTCATTCTTGTTTGACCTGTCAAGAAAAAAATACACGGTTTGGTTAAATTATTTTTCTGTCTGTAGCTGACAGTTGCCGAGTTGGCTACTCTCCCTCAGATTCGTACGATGGCCAATCAGATTGTCACCATCACTGTGTCCGAAGACGTAAGTGTATCCGAATGGTTCTTATCAGTCTCTCATAATTTGCATTGATTCCTGACTCATTTCCATTAACACAAGGCCCCTCTTCCTTTTTCCCCCGTCAGGGTGCGATCCTTCTCGGGGAGAAGGGCATCCGTCTGTCGAGCACCAACATCATGGCGTCCAACGGAATCATCCATTTGATTGATGGGCTTCTCTTCCCGCCATCCATCCTCCCCATCTTGCCTCACCGCTGTGATGTCACAGAGAGCAAGATCACTGTGGTGAGCATCACAACACAATAATAAATAGAGTCTAACATTTTCATTGTACCTGTAAATGCAGTAAATTATATATCCGATAAATAGGGTGGCCAAAAGGTGCAAACGCACTACACCGGCCATAAACATTTTTATAGGCGAAACGCAATGCAGCTTCAGAAACGGTGCAAAAACAAAAACAAAATATGCAAAAACACATGCAAATGAAGAAACCTCTTTACCAACTTTAGCTACTAAAAGAGCTGCATTAACGAAACGCTGCAAATAGACAATCTGGCAACAGACGAAGGGAGACAGGACACTATATACAAGAGGTACACACAGGTGGAAACAATCAGGGGCGGGGCAGACACTGACGATGGCGGGAAAACAACCAAGGCAGGAAGTAAAGGAACCAGGAATGAGACAAGGTGAAAACAAAATAAAACAGGAAGTGGAACATAAATAACTAAACTAACAAAAAACATTTCACACAGTTGCCGACGCACAACAAAACGCTACGATAAGCTAAAAACACAACAGAAATGAGGACACTAAAAAGTGATGCACATACGTAGCTGGGTCTGGAGCGCTTGGCTATACATTTGATCAAGTTGCACCGTTTTGTATTTGCAGTGTTTTCGTTTATGCTGCACTTTTAGTAAACGATGCACATGTTTAGCCGAGTTGGTGAATATATTTCTTCAATTGCATGTGTTTTGGCAAATTTTTGTTTTTGCATCGTTTCTGAAGCTGCAATGCGTTTCTCCTAATGGAAACGTTTTGGGCTGGTTTGCACCTGGCGGCAACCGTATATTTTATATGACACTGATCAATGCATTTATTTGACCAGCATCACCAGATTTATAATCTTCATGCAGAAGGAAAGGATATGTTGATAGAAAATAAAGGTATCAGTAATGCTAACAGTAGAAGCTATGCATTTATTGTTCTCTGGTTGTGTGTTTCCAGGGTCCATGTGTTCACTGCAGTTACCTCTTTGAGACTGACTGTCCAGAAGGCACCACTGAATTGGTAAAACACATAATTATTATTCTACAGAAACCCCTTGTCGCATAATTAAGACAAAAACTGTTGATGTCTAAGTCTGTGCAAACTATTTGTTAAATAGCATGGTGAGTTTTACAACTATAAGGTGAAAAGTATGGAGGTGTATGTTGATGTAAACAATTATCAGAATCAGAATCAGAATACCTTTATTAGTCCCACAGAGGGGACATTTTTTTTTTTAAATAGTTACATAATTTTCAAAATACACATCCTTTAACAGTTCTTAGGATTTAGCAGCCAGGTATATATAGCACAGTTTTAACAGCATATATATATATATTGCACATATAGCACATATTGCACATAGTTGGATGAGTATTTAACAGCAGCTAGTTACACAATTTACAAAATACACATCTTGTAGCAGTTCTAAGGATTTAGCAGCCAGGTATATATTACATAGTTATTAACGGCATATATATATATATTGCACATATAGCACATATTGCACCTAGTTGGTTGGTATTTAACAGCAAGATTTGTGATGTGACCCTAAACCTTTAGAAAAAAAGGGAAGAGTGTTAGAAGGTTGTATGCATATGTTATATGTTATATATAACCACTGGATGAAAGCATAAATTGTAATAAGGTCAGAAAGATATAATACTGTAACACCTTTCATAAAGGAAAGCATAAATTAGACAGAGAGCCATAGCAATAAAAAGTAAACCCGCTTGTTTTCAGTATGTAAGTATGGGAATGTAAACTGTTTTCTTACACCATATGTCATTCTGTGCTTTAATCATCCTGATGTGACAAATAACCACTGTATAACACTTTAAAAAAAAAAATGTTTTAGATTCAATCCTCCATCAAAATCCTGCCTTTGTTTCAGCTATTTTGCTTAGATTTTTTATAAGAATTCTCTATCTGTTGAAACCTGGCTGGTAGAAGACATGGGCGAGATCATAAAACCATCAAATCTGTCTGTCTGTCTCCAGGACTCTCATCAGACCGGCTGTACTTACACAGTGTCTCGCCTCAACACCCAACTCAGTTCAGGATGTGCCAAATTCTGCAACGCCACCAACACGGTCAGTTTTATTTCTAGCTTTCAATAGCTGATAGAGTCAATAGTTTAGAAGAAATGGTGGAATTGTCCTTTATCTATGTCTATTGTGTGTGTGTTTTACAGGTAGCACAGTGTTGTAAAGGTTTTTATGGTCCGGACTGTAAACCCTGTATCCGAGGATTCGAGCACCCTTGCTATGACAAAGGAACGGTGAGCATTAAACACACAAGCAAACTCTGACTCTCGAGCCACCTTTCTCTACTGATGATTTATCATTTTTCTTATTTTTTACAACATGCAGTGCTTTGACGGTATCCAAGGCAACGGGTCGTGCAGCTGTCAGTCAGGCTTCAAGGGTGTCGCCTGCCACATCTGTGCAGATCCATCCAAGCACGGAGAGAAATGTGACGAAGGTAACAGATCCTCCTCACTTTGAGAGAGTTCGTATGTTCATACACGCAGACTTCAACTGTAGTTTACTCACTTCTTATCTGCGATATATTACATATATATATTGTGTATATATATATATATATATACATATATATGTAATGCGAAATGAAGAACATTGAGTACAAATTATCCCGCTATTAAACTCAAATCATCACATGGTGTGTGTTTTTGCGTGTCCCTAGAGTGTCACTGTGTCCACGGTGTGTGTGATAACCGTCCAGGCAGCGCTGGTGTGTGTCAGAGAGGATCCTGTCTAGAGGGATATTCAGGTGAACACTGTGACAGGACGGCCACACCCTGCAACTCTGACGGCCAGCAGGAACACTGCCATATTCACGCATACTGCACACACACGGGACTGGAGAACAAGTAAGATACCATGTTCATTTTGGAAACATATTTTGATTTGTTGTTAAATTCTCAATGAAAAAGTGAGTATTAGTTTGAATCTCATTTAGGTACTTTATTTTTTATCCATAAACAGGTAACACATTTATTCTTAGTTTTCATCTGGTGTTTAAACCAAAATTGAGATATCTAAACAGCTCCAGGATGGATTGTCATGACATTTTGTGGAGACATTCCACCAATGCTAGAGGAATACTACAGATTGTCTCTAGAGCCACGAAGAGGTTCAGAGTTTGTTCAACACTGATGTCCTCTAGAGGAGGATGTTATCGAGCGCGGCGGTTTTCAAAGTGTGAGGCACGCCTCCCCTGGGGGGCGCCAGAGAGCTTCAGGGGAGGCGCAGCGTGAGAAACAGTGACATCTAGTTAACTTCAGCTAACTTTATGCGAGCGGCAACATGGATCGATTTTTTGTGAAGTTACCTAAAGTGAAAGAGGAGACAGCGTCTGGCAGAAAACGTCACTTGCACACTTTTGGCTGTCTGTGGAGACCGAGTTCCCCCACCTCGCCAAAAAGGCTGTAAAAGTGCTCATTCCCTTCACCTCCGCCTACCTGTGTGAGTGCGGGTTTTCCACATTGACTTTGATCAAAAGCAAGTAGCCTACCGGTCAAGCAGGGGCGGATCTACCGGGGTGGCTAAAAATAGCCTTGCCACCCCAGTTGGCAGCTTTGTTTTGAAATAAAAGTTGTGGCTCATCGGACATTTATGAGAGAAAGTCCCTAATGTCCGAGTGCAAGTGAATGCAGCACAAGACGCGAGCCTTGGCCCTGGCGCAGAGGAAATATGATTGGCGGCGATTTCATTTGAACGGGACGGCGCGGACTAGGGATGGGAATTTGAAAGCAAATGTATATTCGAATATTCGACCCCCAAAAAAACGGTTAACCGGTTAACCGAAATGTACATATCCTATAAAAAAAAAATTGGGTAAAAAAAAAATGTCTAACATTTTTTTTACTAAAGCTGTTGATCTTAATACGTTTGTGAGGCGCTTTGCTGAACAAGATGGTAATCGCCGCATTCAGCTGTTATAGGCATGCCAACTTGATGCTCTGCTCACGGACGACTCGATGAGCATACAAAACTGTTAAGATGATGTGTGTACAAATATTTTTTTCTTTGTGGGGGTCTGCCCCCAAAAAACAGAGGATAAAAGCTGAATACAATCCTTGAAGCGATATAGTGCAGCTCAGCACGATCCAGTGTTGTAGTCAAGTCCCCACTCCAAGTCCGATTCACCCAAGAAGAGTCCGAGTCGAGTCCGAGTCATCATTACCTGTGCTCGAGTCCGAGTCCGACTCAGTCATGTATCAATCTGAGTGGATATATTTGTTTAAATGTATCTGTTGGTTTGGTTCTTATCAATCAATATTTGTTATTGTCTAAATGGTTTTATCCTCTTATTTTCTGCATTACTTTTATTCTGTCTATATAACTACTTTGGGCTGCAATACTTGTATGAAAGGTGCTTTACAAATATTATTATTATTATTATTATTATTATTATTATTATTATTATTATTATTATTATTATTATTATTAAGTTTTGGTCGAATTCCAAGACTTCAAAAAGCTTCTTCACAAATACAAATGGTCTACATTAAACACAATGACCCACTGTCAGCATTTCAGGTTGTCTTGCATGCAAGAGAAGAGAGAGAAAAGGGATGAACAAAGTAGTTTGAAAGAGAAGTGTCCAGTTTAGTTGTATGTATTACAGTGTCTGCTTATTGTTAACCTTGGAGAACCCGCAATAAACGGATGTTTCCAACGGCACTCAAACGCCCCGTTCATCTTTTCTCTGTGATAATAGCCCGTACAGCTGGTTACCAGCTGACAACGAGCCGCGTCAGAATGTGGCGGTGAGCATCCAAACTATGGTTTAGGAGCCTAGATACCGATAGTAAAGAATGTAACAGAACTTTTGCTCATGACATTTGACGTTGTCCTGGTCTTTTCCTCAAGCGTCCTTTGACAGAAGCATCTGTCAAAGGACGCAGCACGATGCGCGGGGGGTGTGTGTCTCGCCTCGCAGCTGCACAAGCCTGGGGATGAGTACATCTGGACTTGAGACAAAACTTGTCAGAGTCCTAGTCCGATCGTCAATGTGCGTGTGCACAGCTCTATCTCACTGTCATTTCTTTGGTGGCAGACTATTAAATTAGGCAAAAGTTTAAAAGAAATCCCAGCACTGCAGCTCTTTCCTTTCCGATGTGTAATCAGAGAGCAACATTTACAGAAACAACAAACCTATGACCAGGTGAACAACCCCATCCCTCTTCTGTTACTTGAACAGCTACTGAGTCTGTCCATCATCAATTTGTGTGTGTGTGTTGCACCAGGTGTTGGTGTCGGGATGGATATGATGGTGACGGTCACTCCTGTTCTCCCATCAACCCCTGCCTGCAGAGCAGCCGAGGAGGCTGCGACACCAATGTAAGACTTAAGGCCTGTGTGTGTGTGTGTGTGTGTGTGTGTGTGTGTGTGTGTGTGTGTGTGTGTGTGTGTGTGTGTGTGTGTGTGTGTGTGTGTGTGGGTGTGTGTGTGTGTGTGTGTGTGTGTGTGTGTGTGTGTGTGTGTGTGTGTGTGTGTGTGTGTGTGTGTGTGTGTGTGTGTGTGTGTGTGTGTGTGTGTGTGTGTGTGTGTGTGTGTGTGTGTGTGTGTGTGTGTGTTGAAATAGCTGTTTTAACATCTCTTCTTCTACAACCCCCATATCCTAAATAACAAAGTTGGTATAAAATGATTAAAGATGTGTCACCATTTTTTGTATCAACTTAATTGAGCTATTATTTCCATATTCCCTTCCCTAACTTGTACTTTTTGTACAATAAGAAGTTGAGAGTTCACTGATGTACTCTGGTGAGTGGCCATGAAAGATTGGATTATATTTGAAAATGTATAATACAAACATTCCATCTGCCCATCTCCCTCCTTCTCAACAGGCAAAGTGTGAGTATGCAGGTCCAGGTAATGCGTCATGTGTGTGTGCTGAGGGTTGGACAGGTGACGGCAGAGTGTGCGTGGAGATCAACAACTGTCAGCTGAAGCGTCGAGGAGGCTGCAGCCCCAACGCCGATTGCAACCACATCGGACCTGGACAGGTCAGTCACTAACGGTTACAGATGGATAGAAAGCATCCATTAATAGTTATTAATAATTATTACATGAAAGCTTCTTTTTTGTTGTTTTGTGTGTTTTTGTAGTCATTTTGCTCTTTTTTTTGTCATTTAATTTTGTTGTCTCCCTGTTTGGGCTGTTCTGTCCCCTCATCTTTCTAAAGTCAACAGATGCCTCAGTGTTTCCTGAAATATATAGATATTTGGTCTCACACCTCTACTTTATCAAATGTAACAATCCATATCAATCCCATCAAATCAATCATGTGTCACTACACTATCGCCCAGACCAAGATTATTATTTTATTCTCATTACCTCCCATTGTCTGTATGATGTATGAAGAAGTTGATAATTAGCTGTCTGACTGTAAGGCAAGGCAAGTTTATTTATATAGCACCTTTCAACACAAGGCAATTCAAAGTTTTTTACAAAAATTAAAGACATTAAGAGCATTAAGAAACATATTATAAAATGATATCTAAAAACACTCATTTAAAAGCAATGATTTAAAATGACATTTAAAAACACTAATTTAAAAGCAAAGATAAAAAGCAAAGATAATAAAAGTTACAGTGCAGTTTAAGATATGAATATATCAATTAAAAGCAGCGGCAAAAAGAAAAGTCTTCAGCCTGGATTTAAAAGTAGTAAGACTTGCAGCGGATCTGGGGACAGAAAGCAGATCAGTCCCTGAAGACCTGAGAGTTCTGGATGGTTCATAATTTAGCAGGAGGTCAGAAATGTATTTTGGGCCTAAACCATTCAAAGCTTTATAAACCAGCAGCAGTATTTTGAAATCAATTCTTTGACACACAGGAAGCCAGTGTAAAGACTTCAGAACAGGAGTGATGTGATCCACTTTCTTAGTGTTAGTGAGGACTCGAGCAGTGGCGTTCTGAATCAGCTGCAGCTTTCTAATATATTTTTTAGTGAGACCTGTAAAGACACCATTACAGTAGTCGAGTCTACTGAAGATAAAAGCATGGACAAGTTTTTCCAAATCCTGCTGTGACATTAGTCTTTTAATCCTAGATATGTTCTTTAGGTGATAGTAGGCTGATTTAGTAATTGTTTTAATGTGACTGTTGAAACTCAGGTCAGAGTCCATGACTACACCTAGATTTCTGGCTTTATCTGTTGTTTTGAACATTGCAGACTGAAGCTCAGCGCTAACTTTTATACGTTCTGCCTTGGCTCCAAAAAGCATTACCTCAGTTTTATCTTTGTTTAATTGGAGAAAGTTCTGACACATCCAGTCATTGATTTGTTCAATGCACTTACTCAGTGTTTGAATTGGAGCATAGTCTCCTGGTGAAATGGTTATGTAAATGTGGGTGTCATCCGCATAGCTATGGTAACTTATTTTGTTGTTTTTCATTATCTGAGCCAGTGGTAGCATGTAGACATTAAAGAGAAGAGGCCCCAAGATGGAGCCTTGAGGAACCCCACATGTCATATTTGTCAACTCAGATGTGTATTTACCTATAGAAACAAAGTGTTTCTGTCCTTTAAGTAGGATTCAAACCAATTTAGAACTGTTGCCGAAAGTCCCACCCAGTTTTCCAGTCGGTCTAGTAATATGTTGTGGTCAACAGTGTCAAACGCAGCACTGAGATCTAATAATACTAACACTGAAGTTCTGCCACTGTCTTTGTTGAAGTGGATGTCATTGAAGACCTTTACAAGAGCAGTCTCAGTGCTGTGGTTTGGACGAAATCCTGACTGGAACACATCGAAACAGTTATTTAAATGCAAGAAATTACTCAACTGTTGAAAAACTACTTTTTCAATGATTTTACCTAGAAATGGGAGGTTTGATATGGGCCTGTAGTTGTTCATTACTGAAGCATCTAGATTATTCTTTTTTAAGAGCGGTTTAATGACTGCCGTTTTTAGGACCTGTGGAAATACACCTGAGTGAAGAGACTTGTTTACTATATGAAGTAGATCTGAGGCCATGCAATGACATTTTTTTTTGAAAAATCCTGTAGGAATAATATCAAGCAGGAGGAGGATTTCAGAAGTTGAATAATGTCCTCTAGGTTTTTATCATTAATCTGATAGAATTGTGTCATGGTGTTTGAATTGATTTTAAGTGGACACAGGGACAAAACATTTGCTGTACCTGACTGCTTGTCTAATTTTCTGAATTTTGTCAGTGAAGAAGGAGGCAAATTCATTGCAGGCCCTGGTGGATAGAAATTCAAAGGCTACTGACACTGGGGGGTTTGTTAGTCTGTCAACGGTAGCAAACAAGGCACGTGCATTGTTTTTGTTTTAGGCAATGATGTCAGAGAAGAAAGACTGTCGTGCAATTTTCAATTCCAAATTATAAAAGCCAAGTCTCTCTTTATAGATTTCAAAGTGAACCTGGAGATTTGTTTTTCGCCACCTGCGTTCATCTTTTCGACACTCTTTTTTCTGTTCTCACGGTCATGGCCTTTCTCCATGGAGATAATTTCTTGCCAGTCACTTCCTTTACCTTAGTTGGAGCAATGACATCTATAACATTTTTAATTTTTGAATGAAAATGATCTACTAGCTCATTTACTGAGATGTTAGCAGGGGCAAGTGTGGAAGAGTAAACATTTCCCTAGTATTTTCAGTTAAATATCACTTTGGGGTGAAGGAAGAGTATCCTCAAAGGTGATAGGGGGGGTGAAGGGCGGTGGAGACTCCTCCATTTGTCTCATAGGTTTCCCATAATCAAGACATTCCTCAGGCGGGTGCAGTGATACTTCTTCAAGGTTTTATACACGATGTGTTGTGTCTTTCTCCTGTTTTGATTCCTCTTGTTGCTTGTCCTTGGCAGAGAGAACATATTGATGACGCAGGCAGTTGAATATGTTAGAGATAAACAATTTCACTCCTGACTTGTTCAGGCAAATTCCATCTGCCTTAAAAAGATGTCTGCGGTCCCAGAAAAAGTTAAAATTGTCAATAAAATGGACAGAATGGTCAGTACAGGCAGTTGAAAGCCACATGTTCAGTGCAAACAATCTGCTGAATCTCTCCACTCCTCTTCTGACTGGCGGTAGAGGGCCACTGAGGAACACCTCCGCATTTAGAGAGCTGACAGTTTCCAACAAACATTTAAAGTCTTCTTTCAGAACTTCTGACTGTTGTTTCACATCATTTGTTCCAATGTGCAGTACCACATTTTTCACAGTTGGATGTTCAGCCCCAATATGCAGGATCTTCTCAGCCAAGTCAGAGACCATATTCTTGGGAAAACAGAGTACTTTGGTGTTGTTCTTACTACACAGACTTTGTACATCTCTTACAGCAGAATCACCCCCAATCAGAGTTTCAGGCCCAGTCGTTAGCTTTCCCTCTAGCCTTTTACTTTTGGAGTAGCTATTGGTCCTTACCCTGCTGTGTGACAACCCAGTCTCGCGGCATTTCATGTTATTAGTCACGAAATTAATTTAATCTATTGATTCGTGTTCACCAACACGATTTTCACCTTTTTTTCGTGTCACACAGAACGATTTTAAATGCAATGTATTTCTATTGGTAGTATGTTTCGTGCCTGCAACACGTCTTTTTGTCCGGTCGGGTCTTGGAAGACCAGAAGCTGTGTGATTCAAAAAAACATGTTCTTACTCAATATCTTACCCTAAGCCTAACCCTATCCCTTTTATTTTAAATTGTATAATGTCTGAGTTTTTTTGCCGTCAGTGAGGAAAAGAAATGGCTCAGAGCCTCAGAATACTGACATCTGTATTTTATGTCATCTTTTTTTCCTTCTAATTTGTTATTATTTGGTGCAGGCACGAAACATACTACCAATATAAATACATTGCTTCTAAAATCGTTCTGTGTCAGAATACTTAAATCTGTATTTTTTTAAATGTCTTTTTCCTTTTAATTTGTTATTATTTACATTGCTTTTAAAATCGTTCTGTGTGACACGAAAAAAATGGCGAAATCGTGTTGGTGAACACGAATCAATAGATTAATTTCGTGACTATAACACGAAATGCCGTGAGACTGTGTTGTGTGTGAAGAGGACAGGTTATCCAGGTCATCAGAAAGAGATCTCCGGTTCTGGGTCAGCGGAGCGTATCTGTTCTGGATTGGCACACTTGGTGGTTTAGGAGGATTGTTTGTAGTTCTCCTTTTAGCAGCTGTCCACGGCTGTTTCCTAGTATGAAGAGGGGTTGAAGAGGCGCTCTTCCTGGGTGATAACAATGCAGGCCAGCCGGTCGCATCACAGATTTCAGAGCGCTGGGCTCTGCCTGTCATTCGTCCTCCCAAATCCCATGGAAATGATTTACTCATTTTCATTTCCAACACAAGGCGCGTTCACACCAAGTACTTTTCCCACAATAGTTCATGAGAACTTTAGTTCATCAGAACTCTTTTAGTTCTGATGAACTAAAGCAGATCGCGTTCACACCAAAATGAGTTCCTGGGGGTGGATTAGGCAAATGAACCGCTGACGTCACTTCTTCTTCTTCTGCTTTGGGTTTACTGGCAGGCCGCAAACAACTTCACGGCGAGTACAGTAGGTGGCGGTATGCACCTTAAAGTTGCAATCCGCCAAAAAGAAGAAGAAAAACCTCCCGCGCCCACCTGCTGTATATTAGGCGTCTGTTTACCTTCCGACCTCAGACATGAGCTTCGTCTGAGTTATTTAAGCAAACACAAATACAGATCGTCGACCTGTCAAATGCAATAGCAATGCTGATTCGGAAGCGAAGGCGGTTAAGAAGGATTGCCAAAAGGATTGGACGACGACATGCACGCGCTACGCTACGTGTGAAATTAATAAACTGTGCCAGGTGTGTCGTATGCACACTAAATAGGCTCAGCAGCTAACACACCTTTATTATATATCCTCCTGAGAGCAACTGCATCCGTCTGCCATGAACCCTACAGAAACCTACGTGTTAGTTTTGGCCCATAGTGGCCTCCATTTGTGTCGTGTAAAATGGGGGAAATCAAAAGTTAGCAAATCCCCATGTCATGTTCATAAAAACATTTAGTTTTAGGTCAAATAATTATTACACTGCTCTGAAACTCACTACACTAACTCCTAAGATGTTCCCTTACTATAATTAATTAAACATATTGAACTCACAACACTGCTAATAACAAACTTTTTCTTTGTATAAATAAATAGTGCTTGTGTTGGACGCCATTTTGAAATACAATGAAATTATCTTTTTGAAAGCCACAATAAATAAAGCTTCGCCAGTTTATAACCGATGAAACATGATGGTATCAGAATAATCACTTACATGCGATGTATAGGATGCTACACAGGTCACTGTAAAGATAAAGTGTCAGAGGAGAAATAAGCAAGCTTAGTTACATGAAATGTAATGAAAAATGTAAGATACAGGCTCTGTTTAATCGCCATGTAGGTTCTCTTTTATTGCACACTCAAGACAATATCAATAACAGCATCACGCTGTCCCAGGTGTGTCGTATGCATGTAAATAGAAGTTAACATTTTCAATATCAAATAAAGTGTCAGTAGTATCAAAACATATATATATATATATATATATATATATATATATATAAAATAACAATATAATAACAATAGGTAGGCTCAGCAGCAGACACACCTTAGTGCAAAGTGAAGTATTAATAACAGTGGCATATATATAATCACAATAATACAAAATTAACTGTCCCAGGTGTAGGCAATTTGGGGTGAAGTGTCTTGCCCAGGGACACAACGACATGCTGACTGCAGTGGGGTTTGAACCTGTGCTCCCCTGATCCGAACACCAACGCACCAGACCACTACACCACACGCCTCCCAACAAGTCATTGTACAGTTTATCAACGACGACAAGTTTTTCTTTATTTTTTTATTGAAGGCCTGTTGGATTTAATCAGCTCGCTTTGCACTGCCAGAAGCCCAGCCTGAAAGGTATTTTGTTGCTCCACCTGGCGCGCCGACACCTCCACCTGGCGCGCCGCTGAGTCAGCATGGCGCGGCATCACCATGAGCAGCTGGTCGTCCGATTCCTGGGCCTTGTGTGAATGCAGCAGCCGTTCGTCGTGCATCTCCTTGGCACGCAGGTCCTCATTCTCCTTGCTGACCATGGCACGGCGGTCCTCCATCACCATGATGGTGTCAAGGAAGCTGTCATCCCGTGCCCGCTTTCCTAAGGAGAAATAAGCAAGATACAAGATCAGTTTAATCGCCTAGTAGGTTGTCAACAGAGACAACATTGGACAGGGTGCAGACAGGGACAGTGTACAAAATGCAGGTGTAAAGTAGAAGATAAGATAGCATCAAATAGCTAACGCTCAAAGTGCCCTTATTTATTGTTTTATATTTTTTTAGAGTGCTTAATGTACGCTTGAACTTTGTCCAAAAATTATAAGTTTTCTTACCGGAAGTCATGTGACCTCTAGCCCGGATGTTTATGAGAGAGTGAAAAGGGCGCTAAAAGTGTAAACGATGTATTTTCACGGTGTTTCATAATTGTACCAAGAAGGAAATAAACGTGATTAGTGGACATCAGTTCGATGCGTAACGTTCTTTCAAGACATGAGTAGTTACAGTGTGTTTGTACGTACTTTTGCGTTTGGATGGTTGAAAAGGAGACGAGAAAGTGCTGCTGTTGTGATCCGGAGGGGAAAGCTCACTTGTTTCCAATCCAGAGAGTTGTCCTGCCTCGCCTGAAACACACAATTAGTGCCATGAGTTAGTGAAGCAAATTACAGAAAACATTACACACTTATTCACAAGTCAAAAACGTTTTCATAGCGGCCGAGAATGATGTTATTAGCCATGCTAGGCTGAACTGGCTAGCAGTGTTAGCCAGTTCTGGCTAGCATGGCTAGCTCGATCTACTGAGCAAATAAAAGTACATCTGAGACCAGTATTGTGCAGATTAAAACAGTGCAGTGCATGTAGTTTATTTTACCTTCGTAGTAGTCGTCGTTGGACAATTCACAGGCCACTGAATCCGCCGTTTCACCACAAGTGCCGGAGAATGAGGGTCTGTGCCTGTGGCCGAGCAGAGCATCCAATCGATCATACCATTTACGGGTCTTCCGGCCGTTACCACTCTTGTTATTATGGTCTTTTATTTGTTTGTAGTCCTGCTTTAGTTTCTTTATTTTGTCCCGGCATGAGTGTGCGCTGTGGAAGATTCCCATGTCGGCTAACTTTACCGAACAACGCTGATACATTTTGCAGTTGGAAACTGCCTTCAGTAGAAGCTGCTGGATCCCATCCTCCGAGTAAATCGCCAGACGTGCCGACACATCCTCATCACTCCACCGCTCCGATGATTTTCGTATTCTTATTGTTGCCATAATAACTGCTTTCACAAAAGTACTCTCGTTGGTGCGCTGGGCTAATAATGCCAGCAAATACAATGGCCGCTGCAAAAGAAAATTCAGAGTTAAACGGGGCGTGGTTTGCATTCCGCACAGCCAATCTCTCTAGCAGGGACTGAAAACGGGGTAAAAATGGTTCTGATGAACTAATTTAGTTCCTGGGGCTTTTTGGTGTGAACGCAAATATATCGTAGTTCTGATGAACTATTGTGGGAAAAGTACTCCGGTGTGAACGCGCTAACAGCCATCTTCTGTAGAAGTTTGTGGAAGTCATCTGTAGAGAACGGAGGCATTTTGCTGCTAACTAGCTTAAGCTAAATAGCATGCAGTACCAGGCTTTAGCTGTTGCTAGGCCACGCTACTGTAAGACTGAGGTTGTCGTAAAGATATTGAAATATGGCTGAAACCTTCCATCTATTTACAAAGAATAACTGTCCCAGTGATAAGTAAATGTCCAGGAGCCGCTGCTCGAAGTTTTCAGAAAAGAAAAATAGGAAAATCAGCATAAAAAAGTAAGCAGAGGCAAGAGCAAGCAGAAAAGCGTCTGCACTGTAAGAAAGGAGGAAGCACACTTTGCTGTAAGTATAGAAGACTGTCAAGAACTGTCTATTTTTCTGTCTGCAGAGTGAGTGTGTTTGTAAAACTGGTTACATGGGGAACGGCATCGAGTGTGACCTCATTAACCCGTGCCTCGAGAAAAACGGAGGCTGCCATGATTTGGTAAGGACACACGCACGCACGCACGCACGCACGCGCGCACGCACGCACGCACGCACACACACACACACACACACACACACACACACACACACACACACGCACACACGCGTTTGTGTTATATCGTGTCAGCAGTGAAAGAATTATTGCATTTATTCACCTAGAAATACAAGGGTTGGTTTTTGAATGTGGGTCATGCTAATTGTTTAACCTGTTAAGCCCGAGAGACCCCGGTATCGGGGCACTGCCGCAACATCTTGCAGGAAACAGTGTCTGAGGGCATGTTCATTTAATAAACTATGAATGTTTTATATCCATGTAACGGGAAGAAACTCATCTAACTGATCATTTTTTTTTTTTTTTCAAAAGAAAACCCACAATGCTAACACTGAGCCTCTGAATTAGCAACGAGCGAAAAATGCTAACAGATTACTGCACCGAAAATCACTCACAAAACCTTATTATTTATCTTTTCTCCACATCCATGACATCGATTCACATCGTGAGGTGACACAGAATCGATGGGTACCCTCATTATCACTGAATTATACGGATTTACGACGTTATAAACAAAAACGGACATCAAAACAGGTGACGCTAGGTAGCTAAAAATGCTAACAAGGTTACCATGGCTCTGTAGTCTCTCCAAAGTGGTCTTCAATGGTATTAAAACGATAAAAACGCTGCTGAAGTTAATCCATAGGTTAATCCAATGTGTCTGTGTCCCTTTGAAATGATTTCTGATAATCCATGATCAATAAGACGGATAATCCATGCTCCGGTGTGAACGCGCTAACAGCCATCTTACGTCTAGACGTTTCTAGATGTCAGAGCTAGAATGTAGCTTCACTCTAATGCAAAATTAAATGCGCAAAGCCCCCACCTTTTTGTTTCACAATGAGTGTGTGTGGGGGACTCCCCCTTCGATTCTATTGGCTCTAACGGTCAGAAAGAGGTGTCAACCATCAAAATCGACCAATGGGTTCCAGAGATATGAAAAAAAAAACATTTACACCCATATCACCTCAGAGGTGGAGTGTTTTTGGCTAAACCTCTCTAAAAAGGTCAAATGTCACTTGTTTTGCTCCAATCTTGATACAGGGTACTTATTATATGTTGTACTTTGGATTCCTAAAGCTTTTAGTCTACCTTACCATCATCCAAGGGTAGTTTTCACTATAAGTAAAAAAGAATTTTTGGACGGACACTATAATTTACAGTTTTCTACTATGTAAAATCTGAATTTTCTTTAAAATAAAAAACATCTATATTGATTCTGACTTTTCTACATCCAACTCACAGGTTTATCATTACTTTGAGAAAAAAGATTATTAATTTAACCCTTTTAGAAGGGAAGATATGGTCATTTGTTCTGGGAATGTCAATTTCGAGCCTGAGATCTGAAAAACAGGCTCAGGGCTTAACAGGTTAAACAGGTATGTGCCTCAACAACATATGGAATGCCAGAAACACGTTAAATCAATATCCCAAATTAGCTGTTCACAAAAATATTATTAAATACATACAGATTAGCACTGTAAAAATATTTGTTTTCTCTTCTACGAGACTTCCTCTCGATAACTGGTTAATCTTATTTTTTCACACATAAACAGCCACCTCAGCCTTGGTGCATCATCCATATTAACAAAAACAATATCTATTTATATCTTGCTAAACATCATACATGCCACATATTAATTTGTGTTCATTGTGTTATTGCTGTGTCCTCTTCCATTCCCATGCTCCCTTTCTGCTGCACACTGCCAGGCAAAGTGTGAGCTCTCTACGGGGGGAACACACACCTGTACCTGTCCTGACGGATTCGCTGGAGATGGAACCCTCTGCTACGGGACGTTACTGGACGTGAGTATTCACACTTGTATAATTATGTCCCTTTCTCTTTTCCATATATGTGACCCGCTCTATCGAAATCAGTCGGAAGTCGCAACGGCTCATTTCAAAATAAACGTGGATTTGCGTAAAAAAAATAGTTTTTCGGGGTTCGGGTGTTTTGTTTGATTTTAAATAAACAAAGTCTTGGCTTTCAGAATATGAAACTTTTATTTCCAAAATCACACGATAAATAAATGTTTGAAGCTTGTAAAGGGAAGATGACAGCTCTCACTCGCCACTCTGCTGTTCCACAGCGCTGCTTCCCCTCCCTCCGGCTGAAATTATGAATGTAAGGCGTATAGTAATCATAGATAACACGGCAGGGTCCGTTATAGTTTGTTTTCATCTGATTTCAATTAAACAAAGTCTTGGCTTTCAGAATATTAAACTTGTTTCGGCAAATTCAGATGATAAATACAACTTTGAAGCTTGTAACGGCATAATTACAAGCGGAGAACGGAGTAACTTGACGTCACAGCAGGCATAACAACAGCCGGTATAACAACAGCCGGTGTTTCTCGAGTGTTTTCCCCGGGAAACAAACAATACACAGAAACGCAAAATTACACAAACACACACACACACACTCGCGAGCTTCCCCCAGACCAGAGGCCTGTACTACGAAGCCGGATTTTCGCTTAGCCGGCTGACTTCAGGGAAAACTCGGGCTTTCCGGTCCTACGACGCTGGTTCTCTTTTTAGCGGGCTAGATCTCCATGGTAACTTATGCTGAGCGGCTAACCTCCTCGGGAGGAGGTTAGGTTGCAGGCTAAGAGATCAACTCAGTGAAAGCACCGCCTGTTGACCAATCAGAGCTCCGTGTGCGGAGTTTAAAGCTATCAAGTCATATTACAGGATAGAGGAAATACAGAAAAACTGCCGTTGCAGGAAAGACGGCCGGCAAAAATCAACTGACTGTGTGAACGTGAAAATTAATAGAATATCCCCTCCCATCTTCAGAGCAATCTGACTATTATAACATTAGCGTTAAGAAAGCTCACTTAAATATCTGCCACAACATAAGTAACTGGATCAGAGTAACATTAAGTACAGTCCGCGGCACTGTGAGTGCAGACGTCGATGTGTCCCATTATCATTCATATCACATCATAATGTATCATATATTTCCTTATCTGAGTCAGCTTCTTGAGCCGTATCTGGACGTGCAACACTCACAGTGTCACATACTGTATGCAGAAGTATTATTTTAAGCAACACATTAAGTTGACGAAACACTCGAGTCAAATGTAATTAAAGTCAGATCCACTCGTGTCTTGGACGGGGCAGCAGTGATATCATAAACCTGTTAATGTACGCATTCAAACGCTTTTTCTTTTACCAGCTGTATTCACCTTGCAGGTGCAGCTATGTGGCTTTTATCCTGGATAAAGTGTTTAAGTCATGGATGTTTAAAGTTTAACTTCTTCATATTTGACTAATATTAAAGTTCACTTTTCATTCAGGAAGTATGACGCTGCGCTGTCAGTACGCTTGTCCATGTTTGAGATTGGTCGAATGCTCCAAATACCACCCCTTTCATGTGAACGCGCACCTAACTATATAGGACACGGCTGGCTTGAGCGATCCACTTGATAACCAGCGTCGTAGGACAGCTTAGCGAGAGCGCGTATGTTTTGGATTGGGCCAACCGGCTAACTCAAACATATCCAGGTTAGGTTGAACCAGCCTCAGTAATCCAAACGAAAATATCTTCCCTCCGGACTATTTTGATAATTTGCTCCGCTAATAATCAATCAGATCGATGGATTCCAGAGAAGAGGAAACTTTGAAGGCCTTTTTCTCAAAATGATGACTCGGTGACAGTCATTATATAATGTGACATATTTTGCTTAATATTTGGTGTACAAAAACAATCCTGATATCATTAGAAAGCTAGGAATCTCCTCTTTCCAACAGTGTATACAACTCAAAATGTGTCTTCGGGTCAATGCGACTGATTTCGATGGAGCAGGTCACATATACACACATACTCATTTCCTTTTATTTATCAAATCAAATCAAATCAAGTTTTATTTATAAAGCACATTTAAAAGCGATTTTTGGTCGAGCCAAAGTGCTGTACATGTAATAAAAACACATTACTACATTTCATTATTGTCTATTAGTTTGCAATCATTATTAAATTAATATTATAGTTTGTGTATTTATTTTTCTCTTTCTATAAAATTGTAATTTATTTAATTTCACCCCCTCTGTCACCCACTTTCAAAACTCTCACTATACTAAAGTCACTGGTTGCCCAAATAATACTTTTAAAAAAAAAAGGGGAAGATTGAAGCTGCTACCAAAATAACTCTGTTTTTGTGTTTGTAGGAGCTGGAAATGAACCCATTGCTGATGCATTTCATACAACTGGTGTGTGTGAGCTCTTTAGTTCCTCACTTGTTCAAGTTTCTGTTTTAGAAATAACTACATTTAACATGCTTGGTGATTATACTAGTTAACTCATAAAGTAATGCAGTGTTGTCTCAATTTACATGTAGAAACAACCTGCTGACTTGGTAAAGAAATTAGCCAAAACCATAAAACCTAGGCTGTACGCTCTTTCTGTCAACGTAGATGTAGCTGAAAAGATAAAATCCAAAGATAACACAATGTGTATTTTTGTGTGTGTGTGTGTGTTATTAGAGGCACGGGGACCTCACTGAGGACCTGAGTGGGAACCTCACACTGTTGATTCCGGTCAGAGGAGCTATGGTTAACATGACTACAGCTTTCTGGACCAGTCGACACCACCTGCCTCTCTTCATACGGTCAGTCGCTTCACACACTGATCACATACTTGTAGCAGATACCCCTTTCCCACCGAAGCGGTTCCAGGACCAGTTTGGAGAACCGAAAACGTCAGGATTAATAAACCTGAGCAAAAATAGTTCATGCAAGTACGGGGAAGAGAATAAAGCTGTAACAAGCAGTAGCGCTGAGCAAAGTGACTAGAAGGCGACCACGCACTTAAAAACACACATACTGTATATAAAGTCAGGCAATACTCACCAGGCATAGTGTGATGCTGCTTAATTTTACCTTACTTTAAATGACCACCCGTTCACTTTTATTGACATTCAAGAGCAGCACACTGCTTCAGCGGCATACGTTTTCCTGTCGTTATTATAGCAGCTATCGGGTGGAATCAATGTATGGCCTAAAATCACTATACATTTTTTTTGATTATATGTAACCATGTCAGTGTCAACCACATTAGGTTTACTTTACCTGCTCCGTGTCTTGAGTGTGTGAAGGGTTAATGTTGCATGCCCTTTGGTCTCGCTTTTGATAAAATAGAAATCGGGAAATTAGCTGAATTCTTGCCATACAGTAAAGGTGTGATGTCCAGTAAAAAGACTCTGTGCTCGATGGTAGATTGTTGTGGGGCTGTACATATTTCTCGAACTCCAATCTTACCTAGCAATGTAACGGCTGTATAGAACAGACACAATGAGCCTGTCGATTGGTTCCCTAAAAGCCTCACTTTACAATGCAATTATGTATCTTCCTTCACAATAAAAGCCTTAGACATTAACATTGCATCATTGCTTACTAGAGCATTTTGCTAAGAGTCACCTCAACAATCTTTTTTCTCTCTTGCAGGAGCCACATCCTACTTGGGATTTACTCTCTAGAGGATCTGGAAAAAAGGGTTGGCAGCAGGCTTCCCACCATGAATCCCCCCACCTACTGGGAGATCAGCAACAGCACCGGGGTAAGAATGTGTTTCTGCACGATCTGAATACAAGCCCCCCAGAATGGTCCCTAGAATGAGGCAAAAGAATGCACCATAATAAACAGAAAGAGACAAAGGGAGACTGGTTGAAGGGATGTAGGATGGGAGGGATGAAGGGAGTGATGGATGAGGGATGTAGGGAGGTAGGGATGAATGAATGAATATGGGACAAGGGGAGGGTGGGTCATGAGATCTGAGACAAACGAGGCCGGATGTATTGACCAGCATAAGTAACTTAGCAATGATTAGAGGTTTCGTTGAGGTGTGGCCATGCTCCTGAACCTAAGTTAAGAAATTAACTTCATCAATAATATAAACAGACATCCAAATAAGGCTGTTCTATATGTAATGTAAAATAAACAGAATGAAACACAGTTATCCTCAGGTGAATTGCAGGCTTAATACATATTTTACATTCTTGGTACTTCATTATTTATCATGTTATATCTGACCTGAGATGATCTCATATAAATGCCTCTTTATAGCTCCGCTTCAATCACAGAGACTCGAGTGTACATGTTGTCATGAAAACCGCCTCAGCAGATCAGACATTAATAACACGCAATTTGAACGTTTCTGGTACTGTGTGACACATTTTAAGACTAGTTGAGAGTTAAATAGAAACACACATGTTTACACAATATTTGTATTCAACTGTTGCTGTTTTGTCTTCCAGGTGATTCGCATTGGAAATGCCTCCATCCGCACGCCCAACTTGCCTGCAATCAATGGCTACATCCACATCATAGACCATGTGAGAGTCTGGAGAGCTAGCAAGCAGAGTAGTGCAAAATACCAGAACACTTCCATTAGGAGAAACGTGCAGCAGTTTAGAAAAGATGCAAATAAAGAAACGATAAACGAAACGCTGCAAATACATAACTCAGCAAGAAGCTTAAAACACAACCAAAACGGGGGCACATCTTATCATTGTGTAGTACATACTGATTGCACAATGTAGCTATGGAATAACGACACCATCGCCTTTCGAATTTGTTCCCTAAAAGTTTCACTTTCAATATGCAATTACAGTATGTGCCATCAGCTACGGTCTCCTGGGGAGATGAAGGCTTTATCTACAGCTCAAAGCTGCTGAAAAAAATGCAGCGTGTCCTGTGTCCAATTAAAGTTGCAAGCGCTTGCACCAAAAGTCGTAATAGTCCCAAGATCACCTCATATGCTACATTGCGTATATGCGACTTTAATACGCATGATTTGCTGTGGTTGTGTTGGTGGCACCGATAGAGGGACTGCCTGCACACATGGCAAGATGAGAGGATAGGGACCCCGTGTTTGGTGGCAGAAGAGCTTTGGACTGTGATACCAGCATTGAGAATAAATAACAATAAAATATATTTTAATATACTGCTTGCTTTTTCCCTGATGGTCTGAATAAGTTGCAAAAGTGTCTTAGTAGGCTCTCATGAAAAAAGAGGGTGATCGGGTTGTCTTTGGCACAGTAGCGCCAACAGTAACTCTTAGAAATAAATAGTTAAAGACGATCTTTTGAGGGTATAATATCAGTGCTTTCATTTCTTTCAAAAATATCCAATGAACTAAAACATTATTTTGATTTATTTGAATGTTTGTTTGTTTGTGTTCAGATTCTGGCTCCCAGTCTCTCAGACCTTCCCCCCGAGCCGCCCACCCTGATGGCATTCCTGAACTCCTCCTCAAACTTCACTCTATTCAGACAGTACGCTCTGGTAAGGAATTGTAAAATGTAACCTTATTTTTTTGTTTTTTAGTCTGTTTTAATATTTATGTTTGTGTGTGTTTTCTCACAGATGTACAATCTGTCACAAAAGCTGCATAGTTGTTGCCAGCAGTTCACCCTCCTGCTGCCCACAGACGATGCCATCAGGCAGCACCTCAGCGCGACTAACTCCTCGCTCATGGTAGGTCCAGATATTACAAACCTCCATTATGGTCAAAATAACACCAAAATGAGCTACAGCATAAATATCCTAACAGCTACACTTGGCCTGAGCTCCTCTTGAGGAAAACTTTGAAACCAAAAGGGAGAAATATATATTTTTGATTTATTGATAGTGAACACTACAGTATCTCCTCATCTGAATACATACTGTCAACGGGTTCAACTTGATTTTTGCGTTGTAGATTAGCTAGCTGCTAGCTGCAGCCAGGTTACCAGAGATACAGTATACAGTATGAACACATAGATTAATCCTCTTTCTCATATGAAAATCTAAAAACAAAAAATGTGTTATGACCGTATATTTCGCGCAGTTTGTTTGGAAACAAATGCAGTGTTTCTTGTGTCGTTTATAGCTCTGTGATGACAAAAATCGGTCCAACATTGGCACTATAATACCACTTGTAAAAGCTAATATTTACAATAAGATAAGATAACACTTTGTTAATCCCTGTTAGGAAGTTTAGGTGTCAGAGCAGCTGCAGCAATAAGTTCACACAAGGATAATAAGAATAACATGTAAAAATGTAAGCAGCAGATAGGTGGGATTCTTCTTTAACTCGTCTTTTCTGTCTGTCTTTTTGTGTATCTCTGTATTTGTCCAGGAATCTGATGTGTTTCAGTACCATGTGGTTTTCCATGACCTGCTCTTCCCTCACCATCTGTCTGACGGTATATTAAAAAGTACCATGCTGGGAGACGAATACCAGGTCCAGTTCCACTTAGACAAGAACAACCAGGTAACAAAAGCTGGAACAGAACAAGCATTACAGTCATGGGATCAACCTTCCAGCTTTCTCACACCAGAGTGTCAAAAACTAACAGTATTAAGAACACAGTGCTGCTTTTACATTCAGATTTGAGCTTGATTTACATCCAAGCAGCTAAAGAATGCTGTTAATTTCTATGAAAATCCAACCATCCATCATACTCAAATGTTTTTTCTGCAAATGAATTTCTGCAAGACTGATAGATACATGGAAAGAAGGAAATCAATCTAAAAACTGATTTCATGATACAATTATAATTACAAGTATTTATAATTCATAGTTTATTTGCTTATTAATGCAAACATACTGTACATTTATGTTCTTGTACATCTTTAGTTAACTATCCGACATTTGTTTCTTGTCTTCCAGACAGTTGTGAACGATGTTCCTCTTGATGGAACGTTCACTGAGACGCAGTTTGGCCTCATCCTAGTCCTCCCTCAGGTCCTCAAAGTCAGTCGCAACAGATGCAGCAAGCAGGTCTACATTCAGATCCGTGTAAGCCAGAGGGAGTGAAGGATGAATGGAAAGGTGGATGAATGAATAAATGAATAGAAAAGAGTATGGAATGATAGACAGAATGATGGATTTAGGATGGATTAATAAACGGATGGGTGGGTGGTTAAAAGTTATTTTGAAGCAAAGTGAAAAAGAGCTGGGTGAAGGTGACTAAAGGTCAGAGGTTGAGGTTATTATCAAAAAGTTGCTGCCAATCACAGAGAAGTAAGGGGCCAAGGCTACACTCTGGCCCAATTCCAAACCACCCCCCAAAACCCTACCCCTACACACTAGCCGTCCGTTCGCGCGGAGGGTCCGCCACATTAAGTGCTGTTCCAAACCAACGAGTGTGGAGGGGGAGTGGGTTATCAAGCCCTCCAACAGCGAGTCTGCATCGGTCCTGCCTTCACCTGCTGCTCTACCTGACAGGACTCAATGCTGTGTGTGTCCGTCATGAAACACGCTGTTTACAAACAGTTCTGTGGAAACATTCACTGATAAACTGCACAACAAGAGCTATTTAGTATCTTCATACAGATGTTAACAACTTCATGGTTACCTCGTATTTGTTTGAACTTAGGGTCATTTACTCATGTCTAGTCTAGAAAACTGTCAAAGTTGTGTATATTTACACAGACTTTTGCAACAACTAAGCGGCTTGTAAACATCAGATTTTAAAACAAAAATATGTTTACAAAAAATATATGCCATAAAAGATTTTTAGAGTTTATTTATATTTTTTTGAATCCAAGAGATGCTAATTTGAAACCGTTGTTACGTATTATGGCATTTCCTGTTTCTGCCGGAGAGAGGGGAGTTTGTCCCAAAGCTTGCTGCTTTATTTACACCCTCCATCGGAAAGAAGGAGGAGCCTCTTTCAGCTGAGAGTGTGACTACAGACGGAGTTCACTCCCTCACGGAGGGCGAGTGGGTAGGGTGTGGTTTGGAATTGGACCAAATAAAACACTATCAATGAGAGCAACGCCATCGTCACTTCCGTCCACTTTCCGGTGAACATAAGGCATTAGAGCGAAGTGGAAAACAATAGTTTTTTCATGCTTAAAAGCTGCTGAGTCGTATATTGCAAATCAAACAACAAATAAATCCCGAGTAACGGTTTCTTTACTTCCTCTAAGAAAAAAGGACAGTAAAATAATCCAATTCAGAATTCACAGTTTAAATGTTTGCCTGCTGCGTGCCACTGGCAAACTGACCGGACATTGATCCCCTATTGATTGAAATTAAACCAGTCGACGCAGATCATCAATCTCTAATAACATTGTTTAATGTTTGACTGTCTGACCATCGTAATTGGTTTTATTCATTTTTTGATGTGATTGTCGTAAACTTTGGAATCTGTATTTACCACCATTCAAATGACAGCGAGTGTTTTCACCCAAAAAGGGGCGTGGCCTTGGGTAGAGGGAAAGTATCCCGCATGCGTTGCTCTCATCTAGCTGCAGGAAATCACAATATTACAAAAACAGTAGGGCGCCTCAATTCTAACACTACCACTTCTCTGCAGCCAGAGGCAATTGGTGGGATTTTTGGTGTGTATTGGCGATAGAAATAGATGATACAAAATAAATGTTGTGTGTTTTTTTACATTTATTTAACAATGCAAATTAAGAAGCATGGTTAGCCAAGAGGATATTTTTCATCTTTATTCCCTGGACAGATGTTTCAAAGCCACTGTTACGGCCACAGCATGAAACCATTTGTGGCTCAGCCTCTGACACACCAAACCTGAGAGAGTTTATACCATTCTTTTATTTGTAACAAAATTCAAAGCAAGCTCAACCAAACTATGCAAGTCTTGAGAACTGGCCAATAAAAAAATTGCCTGGCAATAAAAGAATTATATTACAATTATATACAAGGTTTTGCATACGTCAGATAGTGTTTCAGTTGTAATTTAACTTTTCAGTTTCTCATAATGGTCACATCATATCATAATTGATGTGAGTGCATAAGGGTGAGTTTTGCACCCGTATATTTAAAGAAAAAAACATCAAATTACAGTTGTCAAAGAAATCTGAAAAGGGAAAACAGATGCACGGGATTGATGAGTCTCCTGCATATACAGGCAGAACTTTGATAATATAACAGTTTATAGTGTTTAACTCATTCTGCAATAAATGAAGTAAGGGAAAATGTGCAGCGAGGCTGTCATTATGGGGACTAGAACACCCGACATCAGCCTAATCCCGCTTATTACACGGCCATATACTAAACAAACTAACGATTCGACTCCCAATATTAATTGAAATGATTTTATTGACTTAAAGATTATTGTTCTCTGTTCCACGGCGTACCAACGGCTGGAACTGCGACAACAACAACTTTACGGCAGCACTGTCCAAGTGTGTTTACAGTTTCTGATCTACTAACAAGTCCTTAAACACTGCAGAGCCCATACCGTGTTCCTGTTAGTGTTTACTTCCTGTCTGGTGATTTATCTGACGTCCATCGCTCCGTCTTTTAACATATTTTCCTTTCTCTCTCTTTATCCTCCTTAGCAACGGTCATTATAGTGCTTGACAGCGGTCTGTACTACTGTAATAACAACCTGTCACATGTTCTGAATTGACCAATCAACATGGAGTATACAACTAAGCCGTGTAATTAGGGTTGCAAAATTCCGGGAATTTTCAAAGATGGAAACTTTCCATGGGAATTTATGGGAATAAACTGGGAATTTTCTAAATTGAAGGTTGGCTCTTCATAGGGAACTTAAATATAGTTGGGGAAAGTATATTTTAGCATAATCTTGACTAAAACAAACAGATGCCATTCAAGTACACTTGAATATCCATGCCATAAGCACACTGCTTACTGCATGGCTATTGAGACCACACAAAGGTTCGCAACAGGCTCACAAATGTGAGAGTGGAAAAACTGGTTGGCATTCGGGCAAACCTAAGGCTCTTTAAGCCTGACACAGAGCCATCCTCAACAAGGCTGGACAGTGACACTGAAGAGGAAGACTCAGAGTTGGATGTTGATGAGGCCCAGGAAGAGCCCATTGACTGAAAGGGTTTAGCAAAAATGCAGAGGATTGCTTGAAGGAAGATTTGCATGTTTAATGGGACTTTTTGGAGGGAGAAGGGCTCTTTTCATTTAACATTTTGAATGGGACTTTGTGGGGATTTTTGGATGGGTGGGGTTGGGGGGGATGAGTAATATTTAACTCAACATTCCTGTTTTCGTTCTTCAATGAAAAAAATAATTGTTCAATAAAATAATTAAAACTTGTTCTGTTCTACTAAAAAATGTAATCTGTTGAAAAGTCATGTTTTTTGTTTAATTTTGCATCGAATATTTCCAAAAATATTTCCAAAATTCCCCAGCTTAACTTCCCATGGAAACTTTCCGTGCAGTAGTAATCACATTATCAATTAACCACAATTACTTATATTTACAGCAAATGTATATTTATTTACTTATATTTAAAGCAGATTTACATGCATTTACTTGGAATGTCCAACTAAAACAGTTTATTTACATTTTAACATTATTGAAGCACATTTGCTCCAACTGTTTAATTTACTCTTTGACAAATGATTTAGATGGGCAGTGGATAGTCCTTTGCGTCAGTTATCCTGAGACGTTTATTGTCACGATGGATATTATTTATTCAAACCCTCTAATCCCCTCTCTCACCTTTTCTTCAGGGACGGTGCACAGACTGTGAAGGACCACCTCAATGCCCTCTCTTCAAAAAACCAGTAAGAAAGCCGTTACAGTTCACAGGGCTGAGGGGCACGATAACATGAACACCTGCTGCTGCTGCTTTATGAGGAAGCACAATGCACTTCCTCCAAATCTACTACCTCCAAAAGTTACTTCTGAGTCACGTCATATCATCGAGGGGTCGGATTTTCACTACATGATTTACATGGCAAAAATGATTTAGGATATTAGGAAGATATATTTAGAAACGGAAAAATAGTTATAATGATATTGCTTTCAATCAAATTATTCTTTAACTTAGTTTTTTTGTGTTTTTCTTTGTTTTGGCAAATTAATTATACTTAATGTAGAGTAGAGGAAGGTGGAGAGACAAAATCAACAATTATATATATAATGGTAACTGAAAAGGCAACCTGACTATAACCATATTTTTTTAATAGTTAATAGTGAATAAAATATAAGCCCGAAATGTAATTATATATTATTATTATTATTATTATTATTATTATTATTATTATTATACACATTTAATTATTTGTATTATAATAATTTACACCCGTTGCTTAGTGATTTTCAGCTTCCTTCTGGATGGAGGTTTATAGTTCCTAGGTTTTGAACAAATCCTTATTCCAGCAACTATTTCTTAGATAAACAAGTTTTATCAACATTGCACAGATGCTTAATTGTGTGTCAAAATGAATAACTTGTGTACGGTGGCCAGCAGGAGTAAAGGCGCTACAACAGCACAGCCCTAATCTGGTTTCGGCTTTTAGCGCATTTTGCAACTTTTACACTCTAAAGATTCAAATAAGGGCTATAAAAGTGTTTATACTGGGTTGATGATTTAATGTAATGTAATGTAGTTGATTTAGGTAAAAAAAATATCCGCTGATTGCAAATATTATAACACAAATGCGCCGAAACACATGCATATCAAGAAAAATCTGGACGAAACATGTGCAGCGTTTACTAAAAGCACTGCATAAACGAAACGCTGCAAATACAAAACGCTGCAAATGAAACAACGCTGCAAGAAGCTCAAAACACAACGGAAACAGGGACTGTAAAAAGGGATGCACATTGCTGGGACCAGAGCGTTGGTGACGTTCAGGGACTATAAAGTTGGCGCGTTTACACTTGACAGCCAGCCACCATACTAACTGCAAACCAAATCTACCTACAGGTACAAAATAAACCTGAACCTGAAAGCAACTTTTAAATTCTCACATTTACAGAGTGAGGGTTGGGAGGAAATTATGAGGTTTAACCATGCTGTGTTTTGCCGGTGAACTGGTATTATTTGCAACACACACTGGGGAAGAAAACATCTGTTTCTTGTGTTCTGTGACGGTTCTCATTTAGTTTTTCTAATGTACTCCACGGCAGATCAAAGAGCAGTTTCCTGTCAACATGCGACCCAACTGTAATTACAGGAAGCGATTCGGATCCAGGAGGAAGTCAGTGCGAGGCTGTGTCATCAAATGTATTCGGGAAAGCAAGGTATGCTGACACTGTAGTTTCACCTGTAGTTTGATTTGCATATTGAGTACTGGTTGTGGTTTTGGAGTCATTTTTATTAAATTCTGCAGACTTTCCCTCTTATCTGTAGTTTATTAATGAAACTACATGGTTTTGATGTGATTTGCCCAGTGATTGAGATTTCGGCTATAGAGATGTCTGCTTTTTCTTGAAAATAATATAACTAGATTTTACTCAGCTTGTGATGCCTAGAAATTAATCTGAAAAACTCAACGGCAATTTCTCTTTCCAGAAATAGGTAGTCCACATAGCTTGAAGTAGACAGTTTCATGTATAGGAACAACTTTCTTTATACCCAACTGGACCCGCCAAAAAACATGAGCCTCTATTTATAATATATTGTTTTATATTTCATTGGTTATATTTCATTTTAGATCATTTAAGTTGATTATTTTTATTTTATTAGCTTTTACACATTTGTAACAGTTTACAGTTTAATTTTCTTTATCTGTATTAAATACATTTTTTATATGTAATTTAATATTTAAATATTCATGCAGATGGTCAAAAATGTTATTTAACTGAAATTAGACACCTCTACTGTTGGTTAAATTAAATGTTTAATTTGTAAGTCTTGATGGGCAGGGTACCTTTTATGAGTAATGCAGCCTTTCCGAGAGCTGAAAACTCTTCTTCATTGGTATCATTGCTTTATTACATTTGTGCTGTTCGCCAGCACTGTTACAGTAAAAATGAATAAAAATACATTAATAAATAATAATATTAATAATAATATTAATATTGATTGTTTGTCATGCAGCATCTCTCCTGTTGCCCCGGTTACTACGGCCACGAGTGCTTCAAATGCCCGGGAGATGTTGGCAGCAGGTGCTACAATCACGGGGAGTGTCAGGACGGTAACCTTGGCAACGGGGAGTGCCGTTGCTTCGAGGGTTTCCACGGCACCGCGTGCGAGGACTGTGAGCCAGGACGATACGGAGTCAACTGCTCCTCCAGTGAGACACACAGACACACACACACACACACACACACACACACACACACACACACACACACGCACACACACGCACGCACGCACGCACACACACACACACACACACACACACACACACACACACACACACCACACACACACCACACACACACACACACACACACACTCAAAGAAGACACACACAAAGCATAAGAGATAAGAAGATAAGATAAGATACTTTATTGATCCCAATATGGGATAAAGCAGCATAAAAAGACATGGCATTGTACAATACAAATGAAAAGACAAGAAATAAACAAGAAAGTAGAAAATATACATGTTGAATTTACAAATGAACAATAACAAGATATAAACCAAGGTATTATATAGGGTTCAAGGTTCTTTATTTAGTGTGCGTGCGTGCGTGCGTGCGTGCGTGCGTGCGTGCGTGCGTGCGTGTGCGAATCCAAATATCAATCATTTGTGTGTCCAATACACCATTGACTGGTGCATTGGTGCATGTGTGTGTTACAGAATGTGTGTGTGACCATGGGAAGTGTGAGGACGGTCTGGCAGGAAGTGGAAGGTGTGTGTGTTATAAGGTTGGAAAGGAGCTTCCTGCTCTGCAGGTAAGAATAACAAGCCTGCACTCACACACACTTTGAAATTATAACCACACTCAATATTTTTCCTTACCTCTTATCACCTGAAATCTTTCTGTGTGTGTGTGTGTGTGTGTCTGTTTCAGAGATCAAGGATGATGCCTGCGGAGGAGTGTGTGACGAGAATGCCAAGTAAGTCCTACGTTGGTGTGACTATATCTGGTTTGTTTGTGTATGTGTGCAGAAAACACCTGGCTGTCTGATATTATTTACTTTTCACCACTTTATTAGAGAACTCACGCTATACAACAGAAACAATGTAACATAAAAAAAAGCTCTTTCTTTGGCTGCTGTGTGATTATTTGACTTAAGTCCACTATCTTTAAGGCAAAGTAGCTAATGTTCAGTGTCCGTAAAAAAGAAACGTGCAGATATATTAAAAAAAAAAATGCCAAAAGACATGCAAATTAAGAAACATTCACCATCTTGGCGAAACTTGCGCAGGGGTTTACTGAAAGCGCTGCATAAACGAAACGCTGCAAATAAATAACGCATCAAGAAGTGCAAAACACAACAGAAATGGGGACACTAAAAAGTGAAGCACACAGCTAGGACCGGAGCGCTTGTTGACATTTAGTGATTTTATAGTTGGCCAACAATCACTTTTGGCAGAGTTGGTCTGCTTTATAATTGTAAGCGTTTTGTTAGTATATTTGAAATGACTAGGTTAGCTATAATAGCTATCTAGCTTACAGCAGATCTACAATAATATCTGAAGGAATCATATTGTTAAAATAATCCAATACAACTTACATTTTAGGTATATTTTATAATATAACAATTTATAATCCATTCCTGAACTTCAACAAGCGCTCCGGTCCCAGCTGTGTGCATCACTTTTTGGTGTCCCTGTTTCCGTTGTGTTTTGAGCTTTTTGCAGCGTTTTTTTATTTGCTGCATTTTGTTTATGAAGTACTTTTAATCAATGCTGCGCATGTTTTGGTGAATGTTTTATAAATTATGTGCATGTGCTCTCAAGTTGGTAAAGATGTTTCCTCATTTGCGTTTGTTTTGGCGAATGTGTTTTTTTATTTGCATTGTTTTTGAAAATGCAGCGTGTTTCTCCTAATGGAAGTGCTTTGGGCCGTTTTAACGCATTTTACCTGTTGGCCTGCTCAAGGGGCTTTGACAGGCGCTTAATCTAGAGTTAGTTGCCACGTTTGCAGCAATGTCTGAGTTTACAGTCCTTTATACTTAACACTGTGGCACTCAAGCCCATTGGTTCCTACTGCATTTTTTTTTCTCCAAATGATTCACAAATATATCGTTTTATTTTAACTGTAATTTAAACAATAATCAAACAGCAAATAGTGCACTTGTTTCCTTGACTTCACTTGTACTATGTTCAGCGGATGATTTTATCCACATCTGGTGCTCTAGTGAGTATTTGTGGCAGCAAGACTGTTAACTGGGATTGAGACAAAATACTGAACCTCTTTGTATGTGTAAGGTAATGTGACCCAGTTTAGCAGTGTGGCTTACTGTATCTGTGTTTTTTTAAATAGTTTTTGGACAATAGTAAAGCTCCATGGCAGAGGCAGAAGATATATCAGGTGTTAGTGGATAATTGAATTGCTGTTTTGAGTCTCTTTTTAACAGGATTTTTTGACAACAAGGAAAATATCAGCAGACCAGATTTAGTGAAGGGATGCTTTTAATATTACATAATAAGTCCAGAGGATGTTTCAGGGACACAAACTACCAACATCTTGGACTAAAGTCTCAATTGGATACACAGCCTTCATTGACAAAAAGGAAGCTCTATGGCATAACTATAATAATAATAAATCTAAAAAATAATTATTGAAGAATGTCCTCTCCTGCAGCTGTATAACAGGACCACAGGGTACGGCTGCTGCCTGTGTGTGTGTGGCTGGATATGAAGGCAATGGAACTTACTGCAAAGGTAAAGACACACACACACACACACACACACACACACACACATACACACACACACACACACACACACACACACACACACACACACACACACACACACACGTACACACGTACACATTACAAATATCTAATGTACTTACTTACTTACTCTGTGTCTCTCAGAGCTGGAATTGTGCAGCAGGTCTAACGGTGGTTGTTCAGAGTTTGCCAGTTGCAAGAAGGCCTCTGCAGGAGAGAGGACTTGTTCCTGTAAAGAGGGTTTCACCGGAGACGGGGTCATCTGCCTGGGTATGTAGTCCGGATTGGTATGTAGGCCTGCATGATTAAGGCCAAAATTGTTGATCATTATAAAGTGGTGCAGTGATGAAGTAATCTCCACATATTAAGACCACCTTGTGAATTTGATCCCCAGAAGCTAAAAGCTATCATTAGGCTATGAATCTATATCATGGTTGAATGGCTGTGTATCACCACCACTTAGCTAAAGGCTGACTAAATTACATTTAGTAGTTTGTTTAGTCACTTGTTAGCAGATTTTATGACACATGGAAGCTTTGGACATTCATTCATAGATGGGGTATTTATTAACATATTTTGTCATAGAACAAAACATGAAAATCTCTTCAGCTTGTTTTAACCACAGACCTTATTTCAGGCATCTAATGAAAAACGCTAAAGGTTTTAGGACTCATTCCTGCACCACTCTATTGAGATTACGATTATTCATTGATTTAAGCAACCTTTATTGTACATTCATATTTTAAATAAACAACAGCAATGCTTTCACTCATATGTTGTGCTCCATTTGTGCAAATGTGTTCATTAGGGCAGCAAGATTTTGGTCAAAAACTGACATTGCACTATAAATATACATTTTTGTTGCAATAAATTCAAATATATCAAAAACACCCTGAATTTTGTGGACTCTAGTTGTTAGTTGAATGTGTCAATTTAATGTACTGTACTCTTAGAGCAAAAGGAAAAGGCTAGATACACAACTTTGTCCTTGCAATTATTGCCCTAACCTCTGACCTGAATTTCCTGACCTGGAAATGGAAATTAAATATTCCCATATATTGAGCCCCCAAAGGGTCACAGTGGGAATTGTTGTTTTTGAACTACTTTTGTATTCCCTCCCAATAAATGTTTTTCTATTTTGTAAATGTCATTTTAATATTAATTTCCAACTTGTTGTGTGTTCACAGAGATTGACGGCTGTCTGGTCAACAATGGAGGCTGCCACAAGTCAGCAGAGTGCACCAGAACAGGACCCAACATTGTAAGACAACACTGTACTGCAGTAAAATGCCAGACACATAACGACCAAACATAAAGCCATCAATTTCGGGCAGTCATTTTTAGGGTGAAAGAAGAAAGATAATTTGTTTTGCTTTTGATTATACGTCTTCTTTTTTTCTCCAGACGGCCTGTAACTGCAAGATGGGCTTTCAAGGACCCGGGAAGTTCTGTTACCCTGTCAACCCCTGCAATAATGTACGTCAGTGTCAGTGCTTATTCTTCTGCTTTATTCTGTCGTGTTTAAAGAGGACATATTATGCTTCTAATGTGATGTGTCCCCATGCTTTAATGTTCAAAAAGGTCTTTATTTTCTCATTCTGCCTATGCTGCAGCACATCTTTTCACCCTCTGTCTGAAATCATCAAATTACAGCGCTGGATGCAGGACAAACCTTGTAGCTGCAAAAACCTTTGCCCTCAATTTAGCTCGACTGAGGAATAAATTGCTCAAATCAAATAATTTACCATCGACCCTAATTGGATTTCCACATAAGAGGTTAAAACATTTCCCTTTTAGCACAGATTACACAGCTTGGTATTTACATTCATTATTTAAATCTCCTCATAGTGAGTTGCAACCCATTTAATTATTAAGCAAATATAAATGTATATTTATGTGTTGTCTACAGACAGTAATAATATAAAAAGTATACTACCAGATAATATTCAGACTGTTTGGTTATAATGGTCTTCTAAAATAGGTTTGTGCACATCATAAATACTAAAACATGCAGGCCATTGTTCCAGAGGAACAGAGAAAGGTTTTTGTAAAGCTGATGTGATTGTGAACTTTATTTTGTTTTTTGAAAGTGCAACTTAAAGGTCTTATCATGCTTTTTGGTGTTTTCCCTTCCCTGTAGTGTGTTATAAGTTTTTGTGCATGTAAATGGTCTGCAAAGGCTAAAATCCCAAAGTTCCCTCCAGAGGGAGTTTCTCCCCCCCTGCCTGAAACACCTCAATTGGACTCCTTTGTTTACTTCCGTAACATAATGACATTACTACGTGACAATGATTGGCTAATGGCAGCTCTAAGCGGTTGACTAATCACAACTGAGCCGCCCAGCTAACCAATCAGAGCAGACAAGGCTCTGGTTTCCGACAGAGGATGAGAAGAGCATTTTGAACATGAAGTGCCTCTTGGCAGACAAAAATAGAAACAATACAAGTCCCGATATACAAGTGCATATTACCAAACACAATTTAGAAGGCAAAATACATTGTACTACATGTCATAAAAGTGATCTGTGTTCTGTTTTATCATAGTTTGAGATGGGTCATAAAAGAAAAACTTGCTTCATGCATTAGCTTGTTAAGAGCCAGCAATGTGTTCAGATGTTTGTTGCCGATTCAGACTAATCAGAAATATCTTTGTTTTTATCTAAAATTGAAATAGTGTCAGGGCATTGAATGTTGTCCTGTATTATCAATTGATGACACATTTTTTGTGTGTGCAGAACAATGGCGGCTGCAGTAGGTATGCTCGCTGTGAGTATTTCGGTCAGGGTCAGAGGAACTGCTCCTGCCTCAGAAGCCACGTTGGCGATGGCTTCGACTGCCGGGGAACCACAAACACTGTGAGTCACATGACCTCTGACTTCCCCCTCACCTACCACTGCCTCGCCTTCCCACTCACTGGAAGTTGTGTCTTCTCTTTGTTGCAGGAGCTGTCCCGACAATCAGAAAACGTCTTCTTCCGCCGAATGTTATCAGTGAGTCATTTGATATCCACACAGTAGATAAGGCTTTGTCTCCAGTTATTCAATAGATGCTGTTAACTAAAAGCAGATGATTTGTTGCATACACAACTGCAGGACACAACAGTAGAGGAAATTCCAATAAACTGTATTTTCATGCAGTAAGAGCATCCCTTTTATTAAGACATGAAAAAGGCCTCAGATCCGTCATCAAATGATTTCACTTTGTTTTCTTTTTGTTTCTCAGTCATCAGGTGTTCGTGGTCTTTATGGTGATGGACCATTCACTGTCTTCGCCCCCGCAGTGGAAACCAACCATGACTCCTCTGTGTGTACAACATCTGCTGTTTCCATATGATCAAATGTTACATAATAATATTACCAATTAGCTTCTTTATCCTTGGAAAACAATACAAACTGATGCACAATATTAATTACATTTATGTTTGTAATTATGGTTGCTGGTGCAAGTTATATACATCATTAGTGTGTGTGTGTGTGTGTGTGTGTGTGTGTGTGTGTGTGTGTGTGTGTGTGTGTGTGTGTGTGTGTGTGTGTGTGTGTGTGTGTGTGTGTGTGTGTTGTGTGTGTGTGTGTGTTGTGTGTGTGTGTGTGTGTGTGTGTGTGTGTGTGTGTGTGTGTGTGTGTGTGTGTGTGTGTGTATAGTTTGAGGAATGGAAACCAGTTTGGTCGACTTCCTGACCTGGTTCGTTACCATGTCGTTTCCTGTGAGACTTTGACCTTGAGTGACCTCAAAACCACTAAGCTAGCCGTCTCCACATCGGGATACACACTTCACTTCAGCCTGCAGGAGGTAAAACATACAAAAACACAGACACTTGACTCTTCTTAGTTTCTACCTGTCTGCCACGCTGTCACGAACTTGAAAACACAAGGTTTTAGGACTCAAATGCACGACCCCAGGAGACAGAGGTAAAGTATGAGAAAAATACTTTATTCCAAAAATCAGGTCACAAAAAAGGATCTACACTCTTGACGAGGTGATAAAGGTTCAAAAAGTAACAACAGAAAATCACTCAAAATCACAAAATGAGGAACAAAACTTACTAGATAACTCAGGAGCATGAATCAGGCTTGAGACATGAGGAAATGTACGCTGACTACTGGCATGGAGACAGGACAAGACGAACTGGCACAAGACAAGGGAAGGCTGGGGAATTTAAACAAGAGGTAACTGGGCACTTTAAACAAGAGGTAACTGGGCACAGGTGGAAACAATCAGAGGCGGGGCTGACGCTGATGAGAGCAGGCACACACACACAAGGATAGGAAGTCAAGGGACCAGAGGCCAGAGGCCTGTACTACGAAGCCGGATTTTCGCTTAGCGGGCTAACTTCAGGGAAAACTCGGGGTTTCCGGTCCTACGACGCTGGTTCTCTTTTTAGCGGGCTAGATCTCCATGGTAACTTATGCTGAGCGGCTAACCTGCTCCGGAGCAGGTTAGGTTGCAGGCTAAGAGATTAACTCAGTGAAAGCACCGCCTGCTGACCAATCAGAGCTCCGTGTGCGGAGTTTAAAGCGATCAAGTCATATTACAGGATAGAGGAAATACAGAAAAACTGCCGTTGCAGGAAAGACGGCCGGCAAAAATCAACTGACTGTGTGAACGTGAAAATGAATAGAATATCCCCTCCCATCTTCAGAGCAATCTGACTATTATAACATTAGCGTTAAGAAAGCTTACTTAAATATCTGCCACAACATAAGTAACCGGATCAGAGTAACATTAAGTACAGTCCGCGGCACTGTGAGTGCAGACGTCGATGTGTCCCATTATCATTCATATCATATCACATCATAATGTATCATATATTTCCTTATTTGAGTCAGCTTCTTGAGCCGTATCTGGCCGTGCAACACTCACAGTGTCACATACTGTATGCAGAAGTATTATTTTAAGCAACACATTAAGTTGACGAAACACTCAAGTCAAATGTAATTAAAGTCAGATCCACTCGTGTCTTGGACGGGGCAGTGATATCATAAACCTGTTAATGTACGCATTCAAACGCTTTTCTTTTACCAGCTGTATTCACCTTGCAGGTGCAGCTATGTGGCTTTTATCCTGGATAAAGTGTTTAAGTCATGGATGTTTAAAGTTTAACTTCTTCATATTTGACTAATATTAAAGTTCACTTTTCATTCAGGAAGTATGACACTGCGCTGTCAGTACGCTTGTCCATGTTTGAGATTGGTCGAATGCTCCAAATACCACCCGCTTACTGTAGCGAGAGCGCGTATGTTTTGGATTAGGCCAACCGGCTAACTCAAACATATCCAGGTTATGTTGAACCGGCTTCGTAGTACAGGCCTCTGGAATGAGACACAAAGGGTGAGCACCAAAATAAAACAGAAAGTGGGAGACAAGACAAAAATGACTTAAAGGTCCCATGTCATGGCCATTTCTACTGATCATAATTCCATTGTTGAGGTCTACTAGAATAGATTTACATTGTGCAATGTTCCAAACTCACATTGGTTTCTCATACAGCATCTCTGTATAGTATGTGTATTCACTCTCTGTCCTAAACGGCTTGTTGGAGCTCCTGCCCCCCCCTCCCTGTGAGCCCAGTGTGCTCTGATTGGTCGGGAAGTTGCGAGGCTCACTGCTGCGATCTGCTGCGAGGAGCGGACAGGCTTCCGTGTCGGCGATACAGCGAGAACAAGCGAAACTCATCCTGAGCACACACAAACACTCACAGCCGAAGTAAAAACAATAAGTGTGGCTTGATATTGAGTAAGAAAAAGGTTTATAACGCTGTGAGCATGGGTCTGCGGAGAGCATTTCTCCGCGATCCCAATTTAGCAGCCCGAAAAACGTTTACCCATTGAAACAGTCGTGGTAGATACCTTGTTTGTTTTAAACATCATAAATACACAAACAACAATGAATACTTACAGGTTGTGTACCCGAATCTCCCGCTGGTCCAAACAAAGTAGGAACAGCATCGTTCTTCAGTGCCCTACGCTGTACATATCCGGCATGAATCGCTGAAAGGTTTGGGAAGCTTTGTTTCGTGAAATGCTGGCAGAGGGTGTGGCCTCTGGGTATTCACATGTCACAGTACCCAGGAAGTAAACAATGGAAAATGAGAAATCTCCAACGAGGCGTTCTGGGGCAGCATAGACAGGTATTTTCTGTGTTAGAGTTGTACTCACTACAGGGTGTACTTTGAGGGTTTTTGACTCTGCAGACCGTTTACATGCATAACAAACTTCATAACACACAAGGGGACGGGTAATAACCGGAAAAGCATGACATGGGCCCTTTAACAAAACATGAAACATGACTAGACTAACATTTTTGACGAGACACAACACACGCCTCCTCCTCCGTCTCCACACCTGTCTCTCTCTCCTGCAGGGTTCAGTGTGGGTGAACAACAGATCGAAGATCATAAAGAGTGACTACACCACATCGAATGGAGTCATTCACCACATCGACACCATGTTGACGCCCTACAAGCTGCAGGACAAACCCAGGATCCAGTATACCAAGGTGGACTGAGTTTAATTGAAAATAATAAATGATTGATTTATTAGAATTGACTGTCAGGCAGTGTGACCTTTCTCTTTCTCTCTCTTTTTAGATGAACCTCACCACAGCTGCAGCGTTTTATGGCTACAGACGCTTTTACAAACTTGTGGAGGTGAACAAAAAGAAAGAACAAAAAACATCCTGCATTTTTTGATTTGATATCTCCTACACTGCCTCCTCCTCACTCTGAAATCCGCCTCTTAATTTACCCACACGTAACACTTCTTTTCTTTCTATCACTACTTATCTTACTACCTGCACAGCATTTTGAGCATTTGTCCCGTGTCCTCAATTTGAGAGATTTGATTGACATTTTCCCTTTTTTTCCCCCGTTCTTGCGTCGAGGTGAATACAATGTGGACCAGTGTTTGTTGGAAAAGAAATCCATTCAAACCGAATATATTTAGGTCCTTTGCTTGCATAATGGTTTCAATAAAAAGGTTCATTTTTCAGGGTTAGATGGATATTATATTGAAATCTAATGTACCTCTTAGCATCGCAGTAGCATGTCCCACTTTGGCCAACACAAACATACTCTTTGTCCCACATGTGGCTTGCTGGCACCTGGTCACCTTAACTCCTCCTTTTAATACAGTTTTCACCTCTAAATTTTTTTCCCACTAGTGTTCGTGCTGATGGTAATCTTTATGGTCCACTCTTTATGCAGGATGCGGGGTTACTCCCTGTGCTCGAGATGTCCGTCCACCAGCCGTACACCATGTTCTGGCCCACAGATGATGCCCTGAACTCACTGTCAGCTGAAAGACAGCACTGGCTCTCCAGCCCCGAACACCAAGACCAAGTGGCTGCCCTGGTGAAGGCTCACATCATCCGCAACTCCAGGGTAGGAAGAGGAAGAAGGTGGGAGGAGGAAGGCCTTTGCCTAAGATGTAGGAGTGTAGTTGCCTTTGTCTAGACCTTTAAATCTATCCACTTCATTGAGTTGACTGGAAACATATTTAACAATTCAGTCTAACATAAGGCCAAGAGTGGAGGGAAGCAAATACAAAAAAATCCATGTATGTTTTTATTGCATACAGCTTGACAATGTTATTAGTCCCGCCCTGTGTCACTGATTGGTTAAGCGTTTGTCCCTCAGAGATGCTAATTGGGTATATTGCTTTTAACAGAGAAATTGCTGTTCATGTTACATAGCTAGACAAATAGTCAACCTGATGGACTGAACGATTTCAAAGCTCTGGACCCAGACAAGGATGGCCTACCACATTAGGTTACTGTTTAAAAAGTCAAAAAATCCATGATGGAACCGAATGTTCAACAAAAACAAATAGTTTTGTGCTGTAACCAAAAATTGTTATATTATGATTTTTTTAATTATTTAATTATTTTCTGAATAAATAATTTAGTCGATAAGATGTCAGGCATCATTTGAAATTGCATATGTAGCGCATTCCAACTGCGTAGTACACTGATTTTGTGTACGTAAAAGATGTCAGCATGTACAGTAGATTAGGTAGAATTTCTGAGCTCTCCGACAACACTTTGGCAGCAACGTGCCAGTCACAAGGTAGCTACGCCCTGAGGCATATGCTAGTTTATCTTCTAGTTTACTCTAAATGGGACCATAACTTACAAAATAAACATCACGCTGAAGAAGATGTAAAACGAACTATTTAGACCATGAACTCATGTTAAAAATTAATGAGGTATTAATTTGATAGAGAATAGGGTAATTTTTCTCATACACTTCTAGTGTACTGTAGTTGCCCCCTGCTGGATTTTGGAGATGATTGACATTTCAGGTATTGGCTTCAATTTCCAGACCAGGTAGTTGTAATCAGATATTTTTTTCAAGATTCAAAAATTTATTTTCATATAATATACAAAACTACGGTGTAGTTATGCAATGAATGTAAAACTTAGGTCACAGGTTCCTCAACAGTGCAATAACAAGACATACATTTTTACAAAAATAAAAATAGTCCTAAAAATAAATAAAAATAGTGCACCTGTAGAAGGTAAGGATCCTCTCTATGGTGCACCTGTAGAAGGTCAGGATGCTCTCTATGGTGCACCTGTAGAAGGTCAGGATACTCTCTATGGTGCACCTGTAGAAGGTCAGGATGCTCTCTACGGTGCACCTGTAGAAGGTCAGGATACTCTCTATGGTGCACCTGTAGAAGGTCAGGATGCTCTCTATGGTGCACCTGTAGAAGGTCAGGATACTCTCTATGGTGCACCTGTAGAAGGTCAGGATACTCTCTATGGTGCACCTGTAGAAGGTCAGGATGCTCTCTATGGTGCACCTGTAGAAGGTCAGGATCCTCTCTATGGTGCACCTGTAGAAGGTCAGGATCCTCTCTATGGTGCACCTGTAGAAGGTCAGGATACTCTCTATGGTGCACCTGTAGGTCAGGATGCTCTCTATGGTGCACCTGTAGAAGGTCAGGATCCTCTCTATGGTGCACCTGTAGAAGGTCAGGATCCTCTCTATGGAGCACCTGTAGAAGGTCAGGATCCTCTCTACGGTGCACCTGTAGAAGGTCAGGATCCTCTCTATGGTGCACCTGTAGAAGGTCAGGATCCTCTCTATGGTGCACCTGTAGAAGGTCAGGATACTCTCTATGGTGCACCTGTAGAAGGTCAGGATCCTCTCTATGGTGCACCTGTAGAAGGTCAGGATCCTCTCTATGGTGCACCTGTAGAAGGTCAGGATCCTCTCTATGGTGCACCTGTAGAAGGTCAGGATCCTCTCTATGGTGCACCTGTAGAAGGTCAGGATACTCTCTATGGTACACCTGTAGAAGTTGCAGAGTATCCTGGAGTCCATGTTGAACCTCCTCAGCCTGCGGAGGAAGAAGAGCCGCTGTTGAGCTGTTTTGGTGATGGTGTTAGTGTGATGAGTCCATGTCAGGTCCTCAGTGATGTGGACACCGAGGAACCTGAAGCTGCTGACTCTCCACCGTAGTCCCTCTCTCTGCTGCTTCCTGTAATCCACAATCAGCCCCTTTTTTTGTATGTGTGTGTGTAGGTGATGGGTGTGGCTCAGCCTGATTTATTGTCTGCGTTTCGCACCATGCACGGATCCACTATCAAGTACAACTGTGACAAGACCCTGGTGGTGAGAAATATTCTATTCAGTGGTTTCTGGCTCTCTGTTGGACTGTTTTTAAAAGTTATTGTTTTTGTGTGTGTGTTCAGGGGGCAGTGTGGATTAATGGGAATGCAGCCAGGGTAGTGGAGCGCTACCTGAACTTCAAAGAGGGCTTGGCCTACGGCATTGACCAGCTACTGGAACCACCGGGTCTGGGAGCGCTCTGCGACAGCCTGAACAACAGAACCACCTTTGTTAGTTCGGATAACCCTTTTACTAAAATGCTTCTTCTGCTTTAAAACTAACGATACAAATGTTAATACTTCAGTAATTAAATAATTACCAATACTATAACATTTATTATGAAATAAAATAGTGCAAGAGAATGTTGCATGGCAAACGTGCAAGTAATGCAGGAGAAGTTAACTATATACAAGTAGAATAGAATAAGATGAGCTAAAATAAAAATGCTGTGCAGTGAAATAAAATACTGCTTATTGTTTTAATAGATACATTTGTGAGATGCAAACAGATGAATGCCTCTGTCCTTGTTTTGGAAGTTGTATTGAACCCTTTTTTGTTTGAAATGTCTCAGGGGCGCTGTGGACGCTGCCTCTTCCCTCCAACCTGCCCATTCAACTACCCCGACACGGTAAGAAATGCTAGAAATTCCGAACCCAAGTAAAAAAACTAAGAAATTGCATCCCTGTATGTAACATTTTAAATATTTGGTCTATTGAAAGTGAATGCACTGGGATTCTTGCTGTTTTAATTGTGTATCCTTATGTTTGATTGCACTTAGTGTAAGTCAATTTGCAATACTTAAATGACATGTAATGTAATGTTCTCTTCTATAATACATAAGCTCTGTCGAGATAAATGTTGATCCTGTCTTCCTCCAGGGAAAAAGGGAGCGTTGTACAAACATGAGAACCTCAAGGTTTCGACCCCAACCTTGGTTTACCCTGGACGATCCTTTCAGTCGCATGGGCTGTAAGAGAGTATGTCAGGTTTCTTCGTGGGTCCCAAAGTGCTGCAAAAACCACTACAGCCGAGACTGTCAAGGTAGGAAGACACATTGGGACGATGCTCCTGTAGTGAGACATTTATGTTATTCAGCCTACAGAAGTCTGCAGATAATCTTGTGCACTCTTAAGGCTACAGTATTTACCCCTTTCAACGCGGTTCCCATTCTAGCGTACTTGCGCTCTTCTGGTTCGGAACCGTTTTTTTTCACACCGCCCAGAGCCCGACTGGTGCTGCCGCGGCTGTGTCATGACGTCACCGTTTACGTCGCTGATTTTCTCCCCAACGGCGCTCACAACAACAACAATGGGGGACTGTGTCGGGTCGATGATCGTGTTGCTTTTAATCATACGAAGCCAGATTAAATTAAAGTGGACCTATCATGCTATATTTGAAACATATATTGTAGGGCCATACCTATATAAAACATGTCTGTGAAGTTTTTTTTTAAAAATACCAAACAGATCATGCATTTTAGCCATCCTTTCGAGCGGTCTCTCATTCCCCTGATAGGTGGAGAGTTGCCCATATAGGCGGAGCACCCCTTTTCTGACGTCAGAAAAATTCAAATAATAATCAGATCCGTTGCAGCCCCGTTTTTAGAGATTTGGGTATGGAGGAAAAGAGAGAGGGTTGTGTTTTCTGACACTTGGTGAGTTCCCTGACACACCGGGGACACATATTCATGTATAAAAGACGTACAAAAGTGCATTTCGCATGATAGGTCCCCTTTAAGGGTTTGTGCTCGACGAAAGGTCTGTCAAGTCTAGGTTTCATCCTCTAGAGGGCAACATTCTGATTGGGACTTAAAGAGCAACTTGCAGGTTTTTTTTTTACTACATTTATGCTTAACCTTGCCTGAAAATTACAATTAAAAAAGTTAATGCAGGATTTCATCTGTTTTACGAGACGTAAGGGCAGGAATTCAGAGGGGAAAGGAGCCGTTTTGAGCTCTGCTACTAAAAACTTTTTTTGTCATATTACGTCACATAGGGGAGCTACAGCCGAAGGACTGTTTAAATGCATGTTAAATGCCCAGCATTCGGCGCCACTCGATGACGTAGTATACTTGAAATAGTGGCTCTGCAGCAGGTACAGTATACTCAACATTGAGAAACGGCCCTTCTCTGCCCAATTCACGGTAGTAGTTGGTAGTTGGTTTGAGCGGTTGTGATTTAGTGAGCTGGTATTTTTTCGGTAATTTTACATTGCATTTCACCATTATTAATCATGGTGAGCTATTGTGTTTGTGCAGGTTGCACAAACTCCAGCCTGTCAGGACATCGAGTCCACAGTTTCCCTAACAGGAAAAGGACCGGAGCTAGCTTTCGTTCCTGGGTGCGTTGTGCGAGGTGCATCCACCCCCCTGCAGCACATACTCTCTCCAGAGGCCATGGGCTGGCATTTCCCACACAAGCACCTATCAAACAAAACGTTTATCAGGAAACCGTTTTACATCTCTCTCCCCCCCTTCGCTGCTCTCGCTCTCTCCCCCCCCTTCGCTCCTCTCTCTCTCCCCTCCGGTACACAGCACCGTAAGACGTAGTGTGGAGTTGCATTAGGTAACGCGAGAGCTGTTAGGGATCAGTATCAACAGTCCTGCCAGTAACGTTACTATATTATCAATACTACTTTAGTTATAGCCTGATATATGATAGCTAACTTTACAATGTTGTGATGTGACCGACGTTAGCTAACATTAACTGTAGCTAACGCCGGTCACTCACCAAGACAGCTGCCCTGTTCTCCACTGATTCTCCTCACACCACAGCTCCATTTCTCTCCGATGGCCGTTATTCCTTCTAATCCTTGGCTGCTCCTGGTCTCTTGGACGCCTAGCAGGCTCATAATTATAAGGTTGTGGTCCGTCATATGCATACGAATATACATTTTCAACCTCTTCTGTGTCAAAACTAACATTGTGAACCATGTTTATTCATACGTTAGACCGGCCGCTCTCCCTGATGTGACGTTACATGCGGGAGGTCTTTTTTTATGCGGAAGTAAAAATGTCTTACAAAAACGACGCCAGATGTCACTGTAGTGTATATTTATGTATATTTTTTTGAAAATCTAGTGTATACATAATTTTCCTACACATTTATTCACTGGGGTCTCTAACCTGCAAGTTGCTCTTTAATTTGCACTATATATTTAGTTTAAAGGGGCCATATTATGCTCATTTTCAGGTTCATATTTGTATTTAGTGTCTCTACTGTGACATGTTTCCATGCTTTAATTTTCAAAAAGCTCTTTATTTTTCTCATACTGCCTGTGCTGCAGCACCTCCTTTCACCCTCTGTCTGAAACCAGAGCCCAGTCTGCTCTACCGCTTAGAGATGTCCCGCCCCTTCGTTTATTTTGGAAAATGCATATTGGTGCATTTCTTTTCATTGCGCTTGTGCCGCCCCCGTCAAAATGCCGCCCTGGGCAACCTCCCATGTCGCCCATATCAATATCCGCCACTGCCTATGGGCTCCGCCACCATCGCCATAATAAACGTCATCATGCTGAGTTCCCTCTAGTTTAGAAGTGCAAACATGAAGTCATTCGTGGTGTTGTTTTTTATAGCCTCACTAAGGCTTTTCACTTCACTAGATTGTATTTATGCTCAGAAATGTTTGGTGTTGGTTATGAACGTCTTCTTTATTCATGCAGAATTCCTAATTCTTTAAAGTATGTTTGTCTATGTGCTATATAATTGAACTTACCTTGCCTTACCTGTAATATCGGGGAATAGAAGCAACTAAAATGAAATGCAAAGAAAATAACTTGAACTTGTATTTGAACTTCATTAACCTGTTAAGCCCGAGAGACCCCGGTACCGGGGTACTGCCGCAACATCTTGCAGGAAACAGTGTCTGAGGGCATGTTCATTTAATAAAACTATGAATGTTTTATATCCATGTAACGGGAAGAAACTCATCTACTGTAACTGATCTTTTTTTTTTTTTTTTTAAAGAAAACCCACAATGCTAACACTGAGCCTCTGAATTAGCAACGAGCGAAAAATGCTAACACCTTACTGCACCGAAAATCACTCACAAAACCTTATTATTTATCTTTTCACCACATCCAACACATCGTGAGGTGACACAGAATCATTACCACTGAATTATACGTATTTGCGACGTTATAAGCAAAAACGGACATCAAAACAGGTGACGCTAGGTAGCTAAAAATGCAAAAATGTTTACCTTGGCTCTGTAGTCTCTCCAAAGTGGTCTTCAATGGCATTAAAACGATAAAAACGCTGCTGAAGTTAACCCATAGCTTAATCTAATGTGTCTGTGTCCCTTTGAAATGATTTCTGATAATCCATAAGCATTAAAACTGCTTTTCCGTTTCCAGATGTCAAAGCTAGAGATATCAAATCAAATTAGGTTTTATTTATAAAGCACATTTAAAAGCGATTTTTGGTCGAGCCAAAGTGCTGTACATGTAATAAAAACACATTACTACAATCACAATAAAAGACAATAAATTACAACAGATATATATAAAAAATAAAAAAAGATAGGTTCACTCTGATGCTAAATTACATGCGCGAAGCCCCCACCTTTTCTCTTCACAACGTGTGTGTGTGAGGGACTCCCCCTTCGATTCTATTGGCTCTAACGGTCAGAAAGAGGTGTCAACCATCAAAATCGAGCAAGGGGGGCCAGAGATATGGAAAATCCACCCAAATGACCCCAGAAGTGGTTTCTTTTTGCTAAATCTCTCTAAAAAGGTCAAATGTCACTTGTTTTGCATAAATCTTGATACAGGGTACTTATTATATGTTGTACTTTGGATTCCTAACGCTTTTAGTCTACTAACCCATCATCCAAGGGTGGTTTTCACTATAAGTAAAAAATTCTTTTTGGACGGACACTATAATTTACAGTTTTTTACTATGTAAAATCAGAATTTTCTTTAAAATAAAAAACATCTATATTGATTCTGACTTTTCTACATCCAACTCACAGGTTTATCATTACTTTGAGAAAAAAGATTATTCATTTAACCCTTTTAGAAGGGAAGATATGGTCATTTGTTCTGGGAATGTCATTTTCGAGCCTGAGACCTGAAAAACAGGCTCAGGGCTTAACAGGTTAAAGTACCAAAGTAGGTTAACTAAGTAATTTTCCATCATTGGGTAAGCTTGTGTTTGTCAAATCAAAATGTGATCCAAAGGATTTGGCTTTAGGCCCAGGGACATTTTTATATATTTTGTTTGTCCTTTGTCTTTTGACTCGTTCCCGGTGTGTTTCAGTTTGTCCAGGTGGCCTGGAGGCTCCTTGTGGTAACCATGGTGACTGCGACGATGGTATGAGTGGTTCAGGAAGATGCAAGTGCCATGAAGGTTTCATTGGAAAAGCATGCGAACTGTGTACCGTCGGCCACTATGGCCCCAACTGCACAGGTACAGTAGACCAAAAACTGGAAACAGATTTGATTTAATATTAAAATGTATCATTACAATTGTGATTGTTCTTTCAGAATAAAGTACCAAAGTAAAGAAAAGTTTTCACAGCAAAATTATCACAAGATATTGCATTAGTTTTTAGCATCATGTTTTAGCTTTTAAAGGTTGATAAATACATAGACTTTTTTTTCCCCTTTTTCTTTTTTATTAGCAAAGACCTGAGTTCAAATTATTCACATAGACGTTTCTCATGTTTATCTGCTATTACTTTCACCAGTGAAAATTACAAATATAAGCATCTGCGGATTGAATCATCAGTAAACATGTTTTCTATAACTGGATGTTCTTTAAGGCGACTTAGATTTCAACAGGTGTAATTACTGACTACTGCTATGCTGTAGTGGAGGTTGCTTTGCAAGATGACCGTTGCTAAAAAGGAATAAATAACCTTTTTTCACCGATCTCTAATTATAGTTCTTGTCGTGTTCTAATGTACCTCCTTTTCCGTCATATCCTGGTGGGTATTTAAAGGTGGGGTAGGTAAGTTTGAGAAACCGGCTCGAGATACACTTTTTGTTATATTCCATGGAATGCTCTTAACCTGTTACGCACCATCCGCCCGGTACCGGGCGGATAAACGCGTCATTTGCAGGAAACAACGTCTAAGGAATCTTAATATTTAATAAAACTATGAATGTTTTATATCCATGTAACGGGAAGAAACTCAGCTAACTGATCTTTTTAAATTAAAAACAAAAAAAAAACCCACAATGCTAGCACTCAGCCTCTGAATTAGCCACGAGCGAAAAAATTTAACCTAAAACGGCACTTAAACTCACAATAACTCCCTTATTACTTATCCTAGATGCATAGCCAACCACTCGTTTTTGGTGTCTTGGAGACACTGAATCTAGTGGTGCCCACCTCAACACTCAGTGATAAACATTTGCGACGCTATAAACGAAAGCGTACATCATAACATGTGGAGCTAAGTAGCTAGAAACGCTAACATGGCTTACCTTGGTCAAAACTGGTCTTCAATGGCATTAAAACGATAAAAAAACGATGCTGCAGTTAATCCATAGGTTCATCCAATGTATCTGTGCCCTCTTTGAAATTATTTCTGATAATCCATAAGCAATAAAACTGCTTTTTTGTTTCCAAATGCCAGAGCTAGAATGTAGCTCCACTCTGCTTTACATTTACATGCGCGCAGCCCGCACCTTTTCTCTTCACAATGTGTGTGTGTGTGAGCCTCCCCCTTCGATTCTATTGGCTCTAACGGTATATTTTCAAATCACCTCAGAGGTGGGGTGGTTTTGGCTAAACCTCTCTAAAAAGGTCAAATGTCACTTGTTTTGCATCAATCTTGATACAGGGTACTTATTATCTGTTGTACTTTGGATTCCTAAAGCTTTTAGTCTACTAACCCATCATCCAAGGGTAGTTTTCACTATCTGTAAAAAATAATCTTTGGACGGACACTATAATTTACAGTTTTTTACTATGTAAAATCTGAATTTTCTTTAAAATAAAAAACATTTATATTGATTCTGACACTTCTACATCCAACTCACAGATGTAACCTTGCTTTGATTAAAGAAATTATTCATATAACCCTTTTAGAAGTTAAGTTGTAGTCATTTGTTTTGGGCATGTCATTTTCGAGCCTGAAACATGAAAAACAGGCTTGGTGCTTAACAGGTTAACATCCCGATAGCAATAAATATTTTAAGTGCTTTGACAAAAAATCCATAAAAAAATGTCATCTGTGGAAGCCGTAGTACTGTAAAAAGTACGACCAATCATTTTAGCCGGCCTACCTGCCTGTCAGCCTTCCATCGGGGCACAAACTTATCTCGTGCCCTCATTGGTCATGTGCGCGTTCGTGTGTGTTGGAGGAGGGGCTCTATAAGGAAGTGGCAGATTTTTTGCGGCTGTGTATTTTCAAATTCTAGCGATCTCGAGCCGGTTTCTCAAACTTACCTACCCCACCTTTAACATTTTTGCGAGATGAGTGTTAACTACAATGTAGCATCTGAGACTTTGCATGTAGCTATGATGCAGCATTTCGTTTATGCAACACTTCTAGTAAACGCTACGCATGTTTTGTCAAGTTGGTGCATGTTTTCCACTCATGCTGCTTCAAGTTGGTGAAGATGTTTCTTCATTTGCGTGTGTTTTGGAACATTTGTTCCTAAATAAACGTATTATTTGTGTTTTCATATTTATATATATTTTATATTTCGTTTTTGAAACTGCAGCGCGTTTCTCTGAAAGGAAATTTTATATCTCTCACAGGCTCCGCCTTCTACTGGACTCTATGGGTACTTCCCCTTGATCCTATCATGCAAGCATTCATCCACTGAGACTTTCTAGACGTAGCCGGCCCTGGGGCGGGCCTAACTGAATGCGCGCGCATCTCACCGCATAAAAGGAGGCCTCGCCTCCTGACTGTCATCCCTTTTTCTTCAGCAAGACAGAGAGACACAACTGAGTGAAGAGAGACGGATAGAATTGAAACAAAAACGAAGAGAATGGACTCACCATTGCTGGAGCAGCGCCCCTGTCCTTCGTGTCCGGGCGCCATGGAAGGCGCCGACCCCCACCGCCAATGCATTGAGTGCCTGGGGTCCGACCACGTGGCGGCCAACCTGGACCCGCTTACGGTCTGCAGCGCCGCAGCGCGTTCAAGGACCTCAGTAGAGAGTCGGCCCTTTCTGTGTCGACCCCCCATAGGCAGAGCTTCCCTTCGTAGGGAGTTTTGCGGCGGGACGGGTCACCAGAGAGTACCACAGCTTTATCGCGGAAAATAGAGCCCCTATCTTGTGAGTTGGGATCTATTTTGTCGTACTTACAGTTATTGGTGGACAGAGGGCTTGCTCATTCCACAGTGAAAGTGTATGCAGCAGCCATCTCGTCCTGCCATGAGGGATTTGGCGGCAAGTCAGCCTTTTCTCAGCCACTAATGTTGCGGTTTTTACAGGGGGTCAGGAGGCTGCGCCCAGTAGTGTGCGCCTCCGCCCCGCAGTGGGACCTGCCGCTGGTGCTCGAGGCTCTGGTCACAGAACCTTTTGAGCCTCTGGAGCTCTCCTCCCTGAAAGCACTGTCGTGGAAGACAGCGTTGCTACTTGCCTTAACGCAGTGGTTCTCAAACTTTTTCTGTCAGGCCCCCCCTTCGGAGAAAAAAAAAAGTCGGGCCCCCCCCCAACACAAATAGTCAGGCTCAGTGGCGGCGCCAGAGATTTATTTTGGGGGTGCTGTGGGGTAGCTTGACGTTTCATAGAGGGTGCTCAAACATTTAGGGTTTCCCATTAATGTACCGGGCGCTACAGTTGAATTTTCTACTGCAACACTCCGCACGCATACTGTATACACAATGTACCCGCGACTGTTACAATGAAGGCTCGATAATCAGCTCACGGCATATAGGTGTAAGCAGGGGTAAAGTGCTATTTTTATAGGTGGTGTGTGGGCGCAAGCTCCCCCGGGAAGATTTTTAAATATTGAAGTTAAAAGCATCAATCTGGTGCAGTTTGAGAGCAAAATGAAGAGATCTATGGATACCTCTCTCAACACCCATATGAAACAGAACTGTAAACAGATTTACTATTTCTTTATGGATATTTTACAAATTACCCTTTTAAACTTTATTCTTTTTTTAATGTCATATAGTATTTCATACCTGTTTTTCATTTATTCTCTTATTTTTTTATAACTATAATGATCATATAAACGTGTGCCTCGGAAATAATTGTTTACATTAATGGTGACCAAAACGTTTGAGACCCACTGAGATAACACTGAGAGAGTCCTTAGTTCACTGAGTCTCTCTCTCTGACAGGAGAGGACTCTCCTCCACTTTGTTGTTGAAAAAACTCCTTATATCCGTTAGCGTAGCTCGCTAGCACCAGAAGCTAACAACAACGATCTCCGGTACCGGTGCGCTCTCTCTCTCTCGCTCGCGCACCCACACAAAATGGCTTGTTCCACACACACACAGAGCCGAGCTTTAATGAAACACAGAGACCCAGACGTAATAGTACTGTACTGTATCATATTATTTTCGAATCAATAATTTTTCAAATTATGATATTTTCTTTTTTAATTTAAATTTTGTAATAACTATTTTTCCTCCTGGTCTCTCGCGCCCCCCCTGTCATGCCTCTGTGCCCCCCAATTTGAGAACCACTGCCTTAACGTCAGCCAAAAAAGTGTCCGAGTTAACCGCTCTATCGGTGCACCCGAGTTGTTTAATGATCCGGGGTGACCAGAGCGGGGCGACACTCAGACCGAACCCCTCCTTTGTGCCCAAGAGCCTAAGGAGTGCGTTCAGGTTGAGGGCTATTCAGTTGGGGGGCTTTAATCTTCCACCCCATAGTGGGGCGAGGGAGGCTAAATTACACCTCCTCTGCCCGGTGCGTGCGCTGGCATGTTATGTGGAGCACACGGCTGTCCTTAGACGCACTGAACAGTTGTTTGTGTGCTTTCGGGGGCGGGGTGATCGGGAAAGCTCTGTCCAAGAAACGCCTGGCAGGCTGGCAGGCTGGCTCTGTGAGTGCATTGCACATGCCTACGGACAGGCGGGGAGAGCCTTCCCCACGGGGGTCCGTGCACACTCTACACAAGCCATGGCTGTGTCAACAACCTTATTTAATGGCGTGAGTGTGGAGGACATATGCACGGCGGCGTCTTGGTCAATGCCAGGCCCCTTCATAAAGTTTTATCTCTTGGACATGTCTGGCTCCTTTTCATCGTCTGTGCTTGCTGGGGCAACGCAGGACTGGTGAGGAGGGAGGGGGGCTGTGGGTCAGTGGGCATCTGACCCCCTCCCCGGGCATAATGCGCTTACGTTTTTCCCCGGGCCCCCGGCCCCGGGGGACGTGACGCGCACTGGGCCCAACCTTCTCCACGGTTACGACCGAGGGAGAGGTGAGTGAGGCGCAGCGGCTGCTAACCAGAAAGCCGGTCAGAGACAGTGAGATGGAACAGTGTTGTTGTGGGACGACAGCGCGTGTAAACAGCCTGTGAGAGATATAACGAGGGGATACGTATGGTAACCCTTGTTATATAAACACAGGCGGAGCCCTCTACTCAGGGGCCCTGTCTGTCCTATGCTACTTGCTGAAGAGAAGTAAAGGATGACAGTCAGGAGGCGAGGCCTCCTTTTATGCGGTGAGATGCGCGCGCATTCAGGTAGGCCCGCCCCGGGGCCGGCTACGTCTAGAAAGTCTCAGTGGATGAATGCTTGCATGATAGGATCAAGGGGAGTACCCATAGAGTCCAGTAGAGGGCGGAGCCTGTGTTTATATAACAAGGGTTGCCATACAGATGAAGCGTCTTATTTTGGACAGTTTAAAGTGCGAGGGTCGTGATCGGTTCATGCACGTTCCGTGATGGCCGGCCGGCCCCCAGTCAGACTTGATACCGCCCCCATGATAAATACATTTAATTATTGTGAAGCCAGCTGCAATGGATCATTGATCCACCAGGGGGTGCAGTGGGGTTCCACACTGGAGTCATGTGAAATCAACTTCTAAATAATAGATGTTGTTTAGTCGGAAAAAACGAACGAGCCGGCTCTCCCGATTTTTAATCCTAATTTAATCATCATCATTGATGTTTATGTTCACCGAATTGACATGAAATCACTGACAAATATGAATATTCTGTATTCAACTTCATTGAAACGATCAGGATGGGTGTTATTTTTCCCCACAATGACCAAGTCGCTGCAAATGATCCCATGTATTACATGTACATGGCCACATTCTCAACAAAGTTACGTAACGAAACATTCTGTATTCCTTGCTTACTTTTTATTTAATGCTTTATAACAGCTGGAATAGTTCGTTTAGAACAGGCACCTCACTCGCAATCTGCTCCTCCGCAACGCCTACCACCTACCTCCGGCTGAAATTATGAATGTACAGTAAGGCATAGTAATCATAGATAACACGGCAGGGTCCGTTACAGTTTGTTTTCATCTGATTTCAAATATTTCAAATGTCTGAAGTTAATAAATACATTCTCAGTGTTCAAGTCAATAATAGTCATATAAGAAAAGTACTGATCTAATAACAGAGATTTTATAAGGACTTTTCAATGTTCGACATCGCTCATGTGAAATACAGTAAACTGGATGTTGTGGTGCCGAGAGGCGGGGTATCAAAAGTACAAGCTAAACTTTTATTTAGCATCTGAACGATCTGAACACACTTGTAAACAACGTGATGCCCGGGAAGCGAAGACCCGGCGGAAACAGCTGGTCTGGTTCACTAAAATGTCCGTGTACAGTATATCTGGTACTAATGTATAGCGGATCTTTGTTAAGATCCATATGTCACGGATAGATATTATATATAGAGATGGGATGGCAGAAGGTGCTATATATATATATATAATTCCAAAGCTGGTAAAGACCTTTCAAATTTAGCAATAATAGTCATATAAGAAAAGTACTGATTTGTTCTTGAATATTATAATAAAATAAACACCGGCTGTTGTTATGCCTGCTGTAACGTTTACTTTCTCCGTTCTCCGCTTAAGTAATTATTACTTCCTGGTTAGCTTTCCGCTCGAAATTTAAATCTGAAAATGGCAAAATAACGGAGAAAAAAACGTTCACAGAGAAGACGACAACAATTGTCACTTGCACTTGTCATTTAGCATCTGAACACACTTGTAAACAACGTGATGCCCGGGAAGCGAAGACCCGGCGGAAACAGCTGGTCTGGTTCACTAAAATGTCCGTGTACAGTATATCTGGTACTAATGTATAGCGGATCTTTGTTAAGATCCATATGTCAGTAGAGATGGGATGGCAGAAGGTGCTATATATATATATATATATATATATATATATATATATATATATATATAATTCCAAAGCTGGTAAAGACCTTTCAAATTTAGCAATAATAGTCATATAAGAAAAGTACTGATTTGTTCTTGAATCAACTTTTTTATGGAAAATGTTTTATGTAATTTTATTTCATTTTAAATAAAATGAAAGACATTCACAGTTAATGTAATTAGATATACATTATTAATGCCATACATTTTTAAATGTAATTAGATATACATTATTAATGCCATACATTTTTGCATAAATATTTATTCAGTATGATAGCTGTCTAACAGAAGTTAAATCCATTTCTCACTTATTCTGACAATGTACTTAACCCCAAATAAAAGAACCCAATAAAAATAGTTGTTAAATAATAGTGAAGTCACGTTGTAATAACAATAATTCATCTCTCTCGGTTTTTTTTTTGTTTTCTTTGTGTGCTTTGCCAAAAGCCACTGTGTCAAGTGTCCTAGTTGGGTTACCGTAACGAACAGCAGCCGGCTCTCGATTTTTAATCCTAATTTAATCGTTTATGTTCGCCGAATTGACATGAAATCACTGACAAATATGAATATACTGTATTCAACTTCATTAAAATGTTATTAACGTGCCTAAACTCAGTAATTCACTAAAAATTACTGATCCCTCCGCGTCGCGGAGGGATCTTGATCCCTGGGTGTTATTTTTCCCCATAATGACCAAGTCGCTGCAAATTATCCCGCTTATTACATGGCCACATTCTCAACAAAGTAACGACATGACTCCCAATATTAATTAAAATGCTTTTATGGATTTAGAAAATATTTTTATTGATTTAAAACATAGTTCTATGTATTGATTTAAATTTACATGCATCCGCTAAGAAAAATAGTCCGTTGTTACCGTTTTTTAAACAGTCAGAATGAAACGGCAGCTCTCAGCTGTGTGTTCACACTCCTAACTCTGATCTTTCTTTTCCAACAGTTAAGTTAACTGTAGGTTACTCTGAGTGACAAGCTTACAGTTAGTGAAGTAACACTTTTTTTTTGTGAGTCACGACCTCGCTGTTTCATTCTAACATAACGCTCCAAATATGACTGTTTCCACTCAGACTTCAATACAGCAACACCATTGTTTGGTTTCCATGGTAGCGTGTCTCTTTAGTAGCGTGCACTCCTTTCCTGTAAATTACAGGTCCAGCCAGGCAAAACAGTAATATGAAATATGAACGTTTTTAACTGAAATGATCAAATAAAGTCAAAATGTCACAGTGTTTACAAACATTGACCATACCGTTCACCAGCCCCCACCCCACTCTTTGTTTAAAACGAATTGGCCATCGGAATGTGTGTGTCCCAACCCCCCCCTGTGATATCTCTTCACAGGGGGGAGAGAGTTAGACGCTCGTGAATTGTCAACGGGGGGGGGGCCTCTCTGCACGGAGGAGCCGCGGAGAAGTGAATCACAGTGATCTGCTATTTTAAAGTAAATTCAACACATATCGACCCTAAATATAGCATATATTAAGAACGAGAAAGTGTTAACATCGTTTTTTGTAAACATATGACCAATGTGCGAGGGTGATGACATCAGAGCATCGTCCTATGGGCTTAGCCCCGGACAGGTACAACAGGTATTCACTCAGAGGGGGGTAGTTACCCATTTACATGTCAAAAAGCAACATACAGTAGGCGGGTGGGGGATGGTGAACGTTTACATTTCTCTACAGCAGTGGTTCCCAAACTTTTTGTGCCCAAGGCACACCAAAGGACAAGTAAAAATCTCAAGGCACACCTATTGTGCGAAATAGCCCTTATAACACGTGTTATCACTCATATCATGTAAAATATCTGTAAATGTGCATAATTATTTACTAATGCCAAATAAAATGTATAGATAGAACAATCAGTGGTTCAAGTTAGTATATTCCTCAGTGTAACATATCCACTAGTTGCAAAGCTTAAACATTTTTATATATTTTTTTATTTTAAGGGAAAGGATGTTTTCACTACTCAGTTTGTCAACTATGTTACGGACAAACTTGATGTCATTACAATCATTTGATTAAGTCCTGCACTTCAAGTAAAATCAAATTTGAAAGGCTCTTGAGTCTATTCTACCATATATCCAAAGATTTTTTAAAGTTTAAAAAATAATTGTATTAAAGTTTTGTTTTTTCATGTGATATGTTCAGCACTGTCATTAAGTTTAGGGATATTTTGTATTATAAAACTACCATACAGGTCATTTTGATAGTTTTAATAGATGTCATGTAAAACTCCAACCTGTGTAGATATACATTATACTATAAAGGATATCAGAAGCACTATTTTAGATATTTTAAATTTGAAAAAATGAGGTGCAACATAGTTGACAATGAAAGTCAAACATTTGACGCAAATAACATAGTTGACTGGACACATTATTAACCATCAGCACTATGTTAATTTCAAGGCAGAAGTGCAAAATTCCATTGATAATGATGTGTAATGACGTCTACATGTCGTACAAATTGTCAACTAGGTTACCTGTCAACTAAGTTACTACAGTTATTACAGTACTGGGTAACTCAGTTGACAGGTAACCTAGTTGACAATTTCCCTATTTTGACCCATCATTTCAATGGTAGGCCTTGCCTGGATGACCACATGTCATTTTCTTGAACAGGTTAACATCACATTTGCACATATAATTGAATTAAAATCATTAAACAATTGTAAACCATAACAATGTACGTAACATTGTTGATTGTCAATGAGTATATTAATTGACCATGTGCTATTATACATAAAATATTGTAAAAATGTAGAGGACAATCACCACAGTGTGTTCAAAATGTCTGCCAAAGAGGAACATGGCATCATGTGATGCTGGTGACATGGTATTGGGACAAACCATTTTTGAGTTAAAGGGGGAAGTTCTGTTAGTAACATAGTTGACAGAACTTTTGCGGACATTCATATATTAAGATATTTAAATTATTTAAAGGGGGAAATCAATTAAAAATATGTTATTATTCTTTAGTATTTAGACTTTTGAAATAAATGAATCATTTTTTAAATTTACTTTAATGGTTTTTATTCATTATTTTGAATCCAAGACACCCTCAACTGAAAAACGGACATAGCAAAAACTGACAATTTAAGAACATCATGACACATTTCAAGCTAAATAAAGCATAGGATGCACATAATGTTTGTGTGATATTATAACATGCTTTCCAATAATAGGCAAAATATGATATTTTTGAAGAAAATAGTTAGAATAATTATAATTATCATCAATGGACATCAATGGACATGGAATGTACCCTAAATTGTAGAATCACTCAGCAGTTACATACACCAAACCTTCCAGTTATATTCCTATCAATATTATGAAGGCTTTTACAGAAGGGTTTGGTCATATATAATTCATAGCCTGAATTATATAACATTTTATACCTAAAAACATGGTGAAAATTGATATTTTAGGGCTGTTGACAGTATTTTCTGATTTATGGAGTGATACAAAGAGATATCCAAAATCCCTTCTGTAAAAGCCTTAGATACTAATATGACTACAAAATGAAACAATAATTTTGATCCTGGCTTTATCCAAAGTTCAGATTTCGGTTCCTGAAATGTGTTAAAATATGCGCATATTTCATGAGATAATGGTTCATTTGGATATTTAAACATGCTATTTCAGAAAACTTGTAATACAAAAAACAATTGCCTTATTGTAAGTAATTAACTGGAGAAATATTTAGCTGATATCTTTAAGTTAAAAATACCCTATTCACCTGGGGTGTCTCGCCTTAATTAGATGTTTGATAAGTGCAGATCACATAGTAAAACACGTACACAGATACATTATTTTGTATTTTTATTAAATTCGACAATGTCAATTTCACTTTCCACTATGTCCACCGTTGTTTTTCACAACCAATGGCAGAACTTTATTGAGGCCTGTAATTAGTCAACTACAGGTCTCTTGAGTCAGTCTTTTTCTTCCAAAAAGCTTGTGACAAGATGTTATTGCTCTTGGGGCATTAAAAACAAGATTTTAACTTTAGTTTTTTATATAATATCTGCATTTTCTATTGTGAAAAACTAAGTCTTAGTTATTTAATATATAGCGCCATCTCCTGGTTAAACCCTGAAATTGGAGAATAGTGGGAGGGCCTAACATTCCTGAATACTGGTCTTTGGCAGGCAACTGGCTGGCAACTGGCTGGCAGTCGGCAGGAAGCTGTATGCTGGGGTCCAAAATAAGAGGCTCCATCTGTACGTAACCCCTCATTTTGGGCATCTGCACTTGTAGGCCACCGTTCATAAGCCAACCATGTTGTTGCATCAGGTCCATCGTGGGGATGAGCCTGCATCTCTATCTGCAACCAGATTTGATCTCGCCTCGCTACAAAAACAACTTTTAAAAAAAAATTTCCATTTACAATCTTGGTCAAATCCACTAAGTTAGACAAAGGTGGGGGCGACAACTGAGTCCTCGACAAGAGAGCAGGCTGCTCTCATGGCATGGGTTTAATGCAAATGTAGCACTTTTGGCTACTGTAAAGGCCAATCAATATCCATGTCCTTCCCTCACCCACTGTAAGGGAGAGACGTTATATGCAGAATCAGATAGCTAAACATTTCATGGGCACTTTAACACACAATTATTAATACAGCTTTAGGACCACAATGAACAACTTTTCTTTATCCTAAATTAAGGTGTTTGGTTTGCCTCAACCCCACCTGTCACCCCCCAAACAAAATTACTCTCACCCCCATCAGTGCTCCTGCAGTCTATCACCATAGTAACGCTCACACAGCTGGACGTGCTTCCTGCAGCTCGGCTGTTTTCCCTCAACAGGAAACAGATGCTGATCATCTTCTGTTCAGGTTTTAAAGTTTTTCTTTTGATGATCTCTTCAATGTGGATCATCACAGGAAAAGAAGCAGGTCAGAGCTGTGGTGAACTCAAAGTGCTTTGTTGCTGCAGTGAGGAAATAAACCTGTTGATTTTCTTCCTGGCACAATTATTCATCTTTTGATTTGATCATTGAACCAAGAAGGTTTTCTTTCGATCCAAGTGTCAAAGAGCTCCAACTGTCAACATTTTTAATGAAAAAATAAAAACCTGTTGTTGCTTCAGGAACCCCCTGACCTCTTTGGTCTGTTGAGATGATTTGAAATGATCAGGCGGGTCGAGTCATGTCTGTCCTCTCTTTCAGCCTGCAGCTGTGGGCAGCAGGGACGCTGTGATACAGGCATTCAGGGTTCTGGACAGTGTGTCTGTAAGCCCGGCTGGAAGGGTGAACACTGCGAGATCGATATAGGTGAGTTTCCTTAAAAATGTAAGGACTTTTATGCCACTAAATAAAGTGAGCAAAGGATGTTTAAAGATAAGTCTTCTCAGATGTTGTTACTATCAAAATTACCATGAAAAAACGAAACCAAGAATATGTTAGTCTGTCTCTGAATAATTTTCAGGACTTCCAAAAATCTTCAATTGACAACTTCTTCAATACTTTAAATACAATTATCTATACTTATATTTACTCAAATACAAGTTTAACTCCAATGTCGTATCTCACAACGTTTTTTTGTTAGAAACCCACCAAAAATAAACATGTATTAAGTTTTATGTGTAGTGCAACTTATTTTTGACACTCTATATTTCTTTCAACACGTATTTGGGAAATTCTTACACAAATTAACTACCATACCTTTTTTCAAAATGTGACAGCATCTCACACACAGGTGGCGTCACATCAAAGTTATACATTCTTTAAGGTGTGCCTCCCCATAATTCATATTTTATATTTAAGTTAAATCAACCAACTCGCTTGATTGTACTGTATGTGTGCATTTTAATTGAGATATACATGCATTTAAATATTTCCCTTATTAATATTAATCTTTAGGAGTAAGATGTGAATATTTTCTATATTCAGGTGTTACTTATTATTTAGTATTGCTTTTTTGTACAAATTTCCCTCAGATTTTATTGATATAGCCCAATATCACAAATTAAACATTTGTCTCAGGGGGCTTTTCAGTGTGTACAGCATACAGCAACCTTTGTCATTAGACCCTTGCAGCACACAAGGAAAAACTCCCAAATAATTCCTAAAATGAATGGGGTGGAAACCTCAGAGAGACCAGGGTTAGGGTTAACTCCCAGGATGGACAGATATGAAATAAATGTTGTGTGTTCAGATTAAAAGAAAAAATTAAATGACAACAAAGACAATCTAAATGATAAAAGGTTTCGGTGATTGTATCTAAAAATGAATATCAAGGAGGATGTCAAAAATCTTCCAGAATCTGCCATACAAATATTACCATTGGCATCAGGCAGGACCACGCAGGTATACTTTCTAATTTCCTTCTCTGATTAATTTCTGTGTCAAGGCTCCATCCCAGAAGAGTGCCTGCAGTGCCCCGCGCAGGCCGACTGTGTGCCAGGTGTTGGTTGTCAGTGTAAACCCGGGTTTCAGGGGAACGGCACCTTCTGCGATCCAGAGCCACGTGAGTGTACTGCAGCTGGACAGACGATTTTTACAGCCAGCTTTTTGTCAGCGTGATGATAGTATTTGTAGTGGCAACAAAATAAGATGTATCAATCTAACAAGAGCATGGTGATGGTGTCATATGTCGTGTTCTTTTATTCCATGAAAGACAAACAACTTCTAAGTTCAACTATTTATTAAAAGAGCAAAAGATATACTCACTTGGCCAAGGACTCCGTCAGGTCACAGGCAGCATAGCTGTAGTCTGTAACCACTATTTCCGTAAAAAGCCTCGAACCTCGTGCGCACATACATTTTATTATTCAGGGCGTTGCCCGTACTTTATGATTGGTTGAGACTAGAAGGGGAGGACCGTGGTTTAGACTTTGGCCTCCCTGGTTGGTGCACAGACTTAGTCCAAGTCTCTTGGCAACACAACCTCCAATCAGCATTCGGCCGGCTTGTAAAGGTTCCCTCCCTACTCTAGTCACGCTATCCTACGTAATTTGTTTTGTTGAAGCTGCTTGCAACAGATAGCAGGAATCATCCAGTTCCCTGGTTCCCTGTTATGCGTAGGCGTTGAGCACACACACACTGTTCAAGGCCAGGGCGATCTTCTGTTTTCAATAACTCTTTGTCTCTACAGTATCTGCACCCTAGTATTTGCAACATTTCTAATGCAAGCTAAAACTTTCTTCTATGACTATTTACTTAGTTTCGTATCCAACCCATCAGAACCTGGGATTGGTGATTGTGTCTATTTATTCCATAGTCATAGCAACATCTCATGAGCACAATAAGCATATAATGTAATAATAAGAATCAACCTTGTAATGTTATATACAAATAGACTCCAGACATATACAGTCTATGCTCCAGACATATAATACAGATTACAAATCTTTTTGAAGCCTCAAAAGAAACTGAAAACAGAGCTCTGACCTTCAAGACATAATAACACCAAACATTTCTTCATTGTTGGCTGAAGACTTGCTGCAGGATGTTAGATCACGGTGACCCAGCCGTGACTCAAACAACTTCAGACTTTTTTCTTTATCAGATGGAAGATATCTGTATTTATGGAGTTACAGTGATGACTTTCATCTTTAATTTGTATCAACATTGTACTTTAGCTTTATTATACACAGTACATTTTAGGGGGAAAGGGTAACTGGTCAAGCTCACATCATCTTTACGTAGGTGCTAACGGACAAATTCACTTCTCCCCCCCCCCCCCCCCGTAACATTTCCAAATTCTATAATAGTTATATATCGCAAAAAACAACCAGATGGTTTTCCAGTATTCCTTAAAGCCTACTACTAGCAACAAATGTGCAACAAATCTTTTTACAATTGAAACTCGAAATGATGGAGTCACTTGACAAATGACAAGGTAGTACAACATGTAAACCATACTTTGGCGTTTTCACCTTGGCACTTAAGATTGACTTAAACTTGATTTTTTTTTTCTTTGTACAAAATAAATGACAAACAGGAAGATCGTGGGAGGAAGTTTATCAGAATACATTTTATGAAAATATCTCAAAAACCTATATACATGTACAGGTTTTCTGTTTCCTTCATAATTAGGAAATGTAAAGAAATAAATATATATTATTTTTAATTGTGTACCTGATTGATGTATGCTCTCAATATAATAATGAGAGGTCTGCGTAAATATCAAGATCATTTATTCTGATGAATCCACATTGTGAGCAGAATTTTTAAATCACTCCTCAGCTCCTGACCTGTGCGCTGAGTACAACGGAGGCTGCCACCAGAACGCCGACTGTAACCAGACCGGGCTGATAGTTAACTGCACCTGCACCAGCGGTTACCAGGGAGACGGCTACTCATGTGAGCCCATCAACAGGTGGGCGTGGCCATAATTTCTTCTAAAGAAATGCCTGTTTCTCTTCTTCTTTACCAAAGGAGACTTTGTATACTCTTGACACAGTTGGATAAGGGAAATCAGGCGGATGTCTGTTTGTATTTCAGATGTATTGAAGAGAACGGAGGCTGCAGTGACTTTGCCTCCTGCAAGTTCACTGGTCCAGTGAGTTAATTTTCTTTTTCCCAACACACAAAACTGTATTGATCTTCCTGCCCCAACCTGCCCTGATCTGAACAAATAAATGGCCCTAAACACTTGGGGTGTCCTGTAATAGTAAATTATCTGACAATTAAATCAAAGGAACAAATGTCACAGTCAAAAATATGGTTATGAAACAAAGGATTACTTCTATTTGGCTGTATGGGGGGCATAAATGTCAACTTTGACATAGAATTGCTGGTTTTTTCCCTAGAAAAAACATAATTTAATGTATAGCCTTTTTTGATAAAACAATAACCATTTAAATAATACTGTTTTTTAATCATCTCTGTCGTGTATGTGAATAAATTGCCATGTCCAATCCAAATCTACGTGTTCAGTATCTTGGTTTATTCTCAGAAAGGCTAAATAACAACAGCAATAAGACAACAAAAGAAAAAATCTGACTTAACCATGTAATCTTAGTCGACTAAACAGGTTTCTTAATATACCTTATATGATAAAATATCTTAAATAGTTGGAATTAATATGAGCACATATGTTGGTTTAACCTGATGACTAGTAATCTGGTTCCTCCAGAACGAGCGTCAGTGCGAGTGCCTGCCGGGCTACGTGGGTAACGGAGTCCAGTGTCTGGAGAAGGTGGTGTCCCCTGTTGACCGCTGCCTGAAAGACAACGGAGACTGCGACCCCGTGGCCACCTGCAAGGACCTGCATTACCATGGTAACACATCTTTACTGAGATCAAAATTATTACTATAGTGTGACACATCTTTACTGATTGCTATTACAATGATTAATACCACACCCTTACTGACTATTACAAAGATTACTACCATGGTAACAAATCCTTACCGACTATTATTACAATAGTAACATATGTGTTTTAACTTAAGTTAGCATGCCAATGGTTTTGCAATGGTTTATAATGCCTTTTTTTACTACGGTAACACATCTATACTGTTTATTATTAAAAATGTATTTATTTATACGTTTATTCCACACAATTATTATTACGATGGTAACAAAGCTAGGCTTAGTTTTATTACAACTTGTTATTTATCTGTTATAAATAAAGATAATTTACATTTAATAATACAACAATAATGTTAGCATTTAGTAAAACTCTGCAAGCACTTTATTACCATTGTAACACATCCCCAATGCCTTTATTCCCTTGATACCGTCCTTACTGACTTCAATAACCATAGTTACACATCAGTAACGCTGATTTTGTTACATGTCCATAACACTGTAACACCAAATTGTTGTGTTTCCATGGCAACATGTCTTAAATTAACCAGTAGCTGTAATAATGCCTCCACTGAGAATCAGCCATGTTGGCTCCATAGTCTTACTCCATTGCAGTTGCCATGGTAACCGCTTATTCTACAGCAGCTGACCTTTAATTAGCTTGTTAAGGCTGTGAGCTTATAAGGGCTCGTTAGGGTCATGAGCTCGTTACAGCTTGTTAAACATAAGCTCGTTATTACCCCAAGACGATTCTTACTGGTGCTCATTAATCAGGGTGTGGTTATGATACTGCATTCATAACTAGATACATATGGCAGATTTGTGGTAAACATTAGCTAGCTTTTTTCCTCACGGAGGAGGATTTCCCTTGGCTCTGGTATGACCCTTTGAATAACTTTATTTCCTTCTTTTTTTTAAACAGTTTTTATTTTGTTATAGTATATAAAAACCTATACACACATAGTGACAGACAATGTAAAGTACCAATAATTACATAAAAACAAAGAATTCGTTCATAAATAAAAATTAGGGAAATAAAATTGAATCCTAAGAAGGCTATAGCACGTATACATAAAACAAACAAAATAAAATATTACAAATATACATTTCCAGTTCCCCTACTTTACCTGTGTAAACAGTGCATCGCAGTTTGTTGCGTATGGAGCTGCGTAGCTGCAGACCGGTCAGGGTGCCCATGCTAACCCTGTCCACTGCCAAAAGCGCCTCGAATGGGCAAGTGAGCATCAGAACGCTTGTGAACTGTTAGCGCCGGTGTTATGCCTTGTTGTGCATGCCCACTGCACCTCGCGGGAGCGCGCACAGTGTAAAGCAAAAACTCCCAGACATTTCAATGATTTGTACGGCAAAGTTAGGTTTGGGAACTATATCATTTCCTTTTTGGCGGGCATGCATAACACGGCATAACACCGGAGCCTCGCTGCGGGGAAGCTTTGGTGCTTTTCCGAGTTTGTTCTAATCTGTCAAAATGACGGACTGCTTTCAGATTTTTCCGTCATTGTTAAAAGAAATCCGTCATAGACGGTAAATATTCGGTTAACGCGACCTCTGCACCCACCACCAACCTAAACATTGTTGCAGACCATGCACACCCCTTCATGGAGACGGTATTCCCTAATGGCAATGGCCTCTTTCAGCAGGATAATGCGCCCTTCCACACTGCAAAAGTGGTTCAGGAATGGTTTGAGGAACAAGACAACGAGTTCTAGGTGTTGATTTGGCCTCCAAATTCCCCAGATCTCAATCCAATCGAGCATCTGTGGGATGTGCTGCATAAACAAGTCCGATCCATGGAGGCCCCACCTCGTAACTGACAGGACATAAAGGATCTGCTGCTAACGTCTTGGTGCCAGACACCACAGCACACCTTCAGAGGTCCGGTGGAGGTCATGCCTCGACGGGTCAGGGCTGTTTTGGCCGCAAAAGGGGGACCTACACAATAATAGGCAGGTGGTCATAATGTTATTGCTGTTTGGTGTAGACTTTGTAATTATCTCCAACATCTAATCACTAATATTTAGGATCAGTCAGTGCAGATACTTTTTAATTTACTCAGTAGGTCTCAGGAACCTTATTAACATTTGTCAGAAAATGTGTGAAAATATCACTCGTCACCGGCTTGTGCTTCAATATCAGGATACATGTATTTATTATCCTTGCAAGAATGGAAGTAGTCATCACATACAGTGCATTTGGTACAACTAGTTCCTGAACAGTGTCCTTCACATGCTTATATACAAGAGAGGGTGTTACACAGTCACAATAAAAATATCGATCATAAATCTATCGATTAGATTTATGATTCAAAATTATAAAAGTAGGATAGACATGTGGATATTATCCGGCTGAACAAAACGTGCATTTACCTAACAGGTTCGTTTTCCACAGACCTTATTTCGAGCTATTTTCCAAAACCCTATGGAGAAATCCCATTGCTTTTTTGTCAAGGGAACCCATGCGCAGCTTACTTCCGGGTTTTAGGACGCGTCACTGCACCTCTTGCATAGATTTCACAGCGGGCGGAACTTGTCATAAAGTCCGCGAAAATAAAGCCCACCCATTTAGAGGGAAGATATGATTGGTCAATTGTACTGTCATTTGACATTACTCTCTCGTTGAGTTACTATAGCGGGCCCTCTGTGAATTCATAGCAGGACCACCAATCAGCTCCTGTCTTCACAGTAACTCGCAGAGACGGCTCAAGGAGCTTCTTTCATTTACCGCTTCACATTCAAACAGAAACTGAACAGGCAGATTCGAAGGATTTATTTCTTTCGAAATGTTATTTTAAATACAATTAAATCAAGTTATTTTGGTAAAACTAATGAAAAATATAACTAAAACAATATTGAAAAAGAAAATGTTTTTTTTTTTTATGTTTTCAAATATTATTTTTTAGAATATCTTAGTCCTGTTACGTACACAGCTACGTAGGGCCTTTGTTATCATGTGTACTCTGATATTGGAAGACTACATTCAGTATTTTCCCAACAATGTGCCTGATGTTTTTTTTTCATTTATTAGAGAAAAACATTTTTTGAATCTGAGGTAAAGATAAAGGCAGCATGGCTATTGTTTTCCAGCGAACACAGCCGGAGTGTTCCACCTGCGCTCTCCAGATGGGAAGTACAAGATGAACTTCAGTCAGGCCGACGCCGCATGCAGGGCCGAGGGAGCCGTGCTGGCCAGCTTCAAACAGCTGGGAGACGCACAGCAGGTAAACCCACCTACTAAAGGGGTTTCCATGGAGACAGTGAAATCATGTCCCACTCTCCTATAAACATTTACAAAAAGATATTTGTATTTTAAGAAAAACATTTTACATAGAGCATTTTTTGTTCGCATTAGCCATTTATGTTTTAATAAATGGCTAACATTTTGGAATTAATGGTATTTAGTTTTGCCTCTTAAGCTTGCTATTTCCCAGTCTGTTTTATTAATATCTTCTTGAATATCTATTCGTCATATCTGCCTTTATATGATTCCTTTTCAGAAAACACAAATGTCCCATTGAAGAAGGATACTAGCCCACCTCCAGTTAGATATGTTATTTTGTGTGACTGGCGAAGCTTACTTATCTCATCTTATTTCTTTCTTCCGCCACAAATTTGTCACGCTACTTGTCCGGCAGCGTTGACACGAAACACACAAAAAACACATCAAAACGTGCGGAATGACCAGGATTTGGTTGCTCTATCTTTTATAAGAGATTCGCCCAGCCATTTTCACGCAAATCGCAGAAAACTGCGATCATTTGCCCCATAGGATTGAATGGGAAATCCATTTGAACAGAGCTCAAAAACACCCCACTTTGACCCCATACAGATTCTGCATACGTAGAGCAAGAATTACAAGTTTAAACGGTTCTCGAGACTATAGACTTTATTAGACTAATTGGATATTTTTTGATAGCTAGTACGGTTCTCACGTAGTCGCAGCTTACGTTTTGAGAAAATGTCACACTGTTTCACATTTTATAATGGGTGTGTATGGGAGAGCTCGTTAAGACTTAAGGCCCGGACACACCAACCCGATTTTGGCAGTCGATAGATGTCGATAGATGTCTGGCCGTTGATGAGCGTCCTGTCGCCCTACTCAGATTGGTGTGTCCCGCACCGTCGTGTCTTTTCGGCCGTGCCGACACCTTCCGCCGCCGATTCATTCATTCACATGTCGAATCGGGAGGCTGTCGGCTAAAGGCTGTTGGCCAAAGAAATCACTCTGATTGGCTGTTCAGCTTAGCGAATCAGTGCATGAGAAGCGAAACGGAAGTGAGGGACCCAAACAAACGATTAAGAAGGCAAATCTGAGATTTCATTTAACTCGAGCTCTCGACACAGGTTCGGGAAAGCCCCATGAGCTTCTCGCTGTAGAGTGAAAATGGAACACACACGCTATTTGTTGTTTATATCATGCAGTCTGTTCTTCTTCTCTCGGTGTATCACGCAGTCTGTCTTCCGCATGGATGTATAATAAGAACTGGATACAGCGTCGGAGGTGGGGTCTCATTCTTTCCTATGAGAGCTGCTCATTGGCGCATGAGGACAAAATGGCCCAACTTTTGAGAGAGCGAAACGTCACAGATTACCCATCATGCCTGAACCCGTATGTGCGCTCACAGAGCATGCGCCCCTTAAGCCCCGCCCCCGGAGCCCCCACTCTCGGCTCAGTAGAATGAATGGAGACAGAAAATACATCTAGATTCGGCTTTTCGTGCATTTTACAACTTTAAGGACCTAATGATTATAATAAGGGCTATACAATTGTTCATACTGGGTAGTTTATTTAGTTTTTAAAAAATGATCCGCTGATTTACAGACGTCTCTTTCCCAATGTTAGTCAATGGGAAAAAGTATTTCTGGGCCCAGTGACATCACGGACTGATACGGAAATTGTAGTACCGCCGTTTGGACACATCGAATATTTTCATCAGAGTCCGGCGCACTTCCTGGGGGCTTGGTCTTCCGGTTGTTGCCTCTTTTGAATGACGAATACACACTACCGTCGGGACACAAAAACAGGCTAAGCCCCGAGCCTATTTTTCAGGTTTCAGGCTCGAAAATGACATGCCCAAAACAAATGACTACAACTTCACTTCTAAAAGGGTTATATGAATAATTTCTTTTATCAAAGCAAGGTTACATCTGTGAGTTGGATGTAGAAGTGTCAGAATCAATATAGATTTTTCTCAGTCAGAGTAAAAAAAGGTAAATTCTTACCTCCGCCTAAAGAAAAAACATTACATCTCAAGGTGCTTCACAAAGCTATAAGGAGAAAATAATAAAACAAATAAAATAAAAAGATATCTAAAGGAGCATATTGAATAAAATATGGTAAAATTAAAAATTAAAATAAAAGGTTAAGAGCATAAAAGGTTTAAAACAAAATAAATAAATAAAGTAAAGGACAGTCAGTAAAATGCGGTGCGGAACAGGTGGGTGTTGAGGCATTTCCTAAAAACTGAGAGTGATGCAGAGGTCCGTATGTTCTCTGGAAGCTGATTCCACAGACGTGGACCCAGGGAGGAGAAAGCACGGTCTCCCATGCTGACCAGTTTTGTCCGCGGAACAGCCAGGAGATTGGAGCTGGCTGACCTGAGTGTGCGTGAGGTATGTGAATGTTTTCTGGTTAGCAGTTCCTGTAGGTGGGTGGGGCCAGTGTGGTTGATGGCGTTGAAGACCATTATGAGGAGCCAGTGGAGTGAGTGAAGGATGGGGGTGATGTGCTCTGATTTGCGTGTTTTTGTGAGTATCCGGGCGGAACAGTTTTGTACATATTGCAGTCTCTGAGTGGTTTTTGTTGGAATGCCTGCAAGCAGAGAATTGCAGTAGTCAATGCGGGAGGTGATGAAGGCATGGACCAGTTTTTCTGCGTCCGGTTTGGTGAGGGAGTGTCGCATTTTGGAGATGTTCCTCAGGTGGTAGTATGAGGCTTGGCAGATCGTCTTAATGTGTGCTTGGAATGAAAGGGATGAGTCCAGTTTCACACCTAGGCTCGTTACAAGTGGGGAGAGGGGAATGGAGTGGCCATTGATGCTGAAATGAGGGATATCGTTTTTTTGTGTTTGATGTGGTGTTCCAATCAGAATGGCCTCTGATTTGCTGCTATTTAGGCCCCAGCCACACGAGGACGATAACTAGGGATGCTCCGATCGCCAATTTTGGGGCCGATCGCCGGAATCAGTATCGGCCGATACCGATCGCCGATCCGATCGAGTGGGCGGGGCCTAAATGGAAGATTTAAACATCACTTTAAATCTTCCATTTAAAGTGATGTTTAAAACTCAGTTAATGGGGCTCATTCACTGGAGCTTCCACAAACAACAATCAACTTAATTATTACATTCAAATGATGTACATTATTCAAGTTTACATTCACTTTGGATAATAACACAGGAGAAATGAGTGGAAGCGCTCTCTTTTCCTCTCTCCCTCTCTCTCTCCCCCTCTCTCTCCCCCTCTCTCTCCCCCTCTCTCCCTCTCCTGACAGCCTGTCAGTATCTCATGCAGCTCACTGATCCAGTAATGAGTGACCCGACAGTGAAGAATAAATATATTTATAACTAGTTTAGCTTGTTCCAGAGGTAGATAAAATAGCTAAGTGTGTTAGGTCTAACTCTTGTGTGTTTCGCTCCGCTCACCGGTCCGTCACAACGGGTGGAGCTGCAGGATTTCTGCTTCACACACACGTTGCATACCGCTATTTTACTGTCTTTTTCGGACACCTTAAAATAATGCCAGACCGGTGAAGCCATTTTGGCGAGCTTGTTTTGCTGCGCACAGAGAAAAGTGTCATGTATTTTACGTCATGCGATCGGCTCTCGCGATCGGCATGTTTAGAGAGCACCGATCGATCGGTAGAGAGTGAGTATCGGCAGATCTCGATCGGTGACCGATCGATCGGAGCATCCCTAACGATAAAGGTCATATCCGCTACAGTTTTCTATCATATAGACGGTTCGGCCACACAAGGCCGACATGGAAACGCATAAAACGATAACGATAACGGGTCCCAAGGTGGGTAGATCTGCGAACGAAATGCTCTGGGGGGGCAAACGGCTCCGTGTTTAGGCCTATACGATAAATTCCTGATAACATTGAAGCAATAGCCCCGCCTCTCCCACCTCTCCTGCTCAGAGATCAGCTGCTGGGCTGTCAGAAGAGGGGGAGGAAAAGAGAGGCTCCGTGTATTATTCTTATATTATTATATAGAGTCGTTATCAATTTGTTTTAAAGCTCAATAAATAACAAAGAAGACCTCTGACCGGCACTTTTCTAATTTTGTCCGGAAGATTTAAACTTTAACGGACATGTTGACCGGCAGAACAAAATCTAACTGAAACTCTGCCGCACGGTCCCCTCGTCCCTTGGAAGAGGCGGAGAGGTGGGTGTTTTTCATCTGCTGGTGGACTACCGGAGAGATTCACAGAAGGAGCAAACGCTTGCCTCGGGGAGGGAGAAAAAGAGCCAGAGCGTCCACAGCGGAGAACAAACAGAAGGGCAACCATGGCAACCATGCGTGGGAAGTCTTCTTCGCTGCTTTTGTGGCAGGAGTACAGCGCCACTTACAGGCCCGGCATATGTACTACAGCGTCTCCAGCGCTTTCGAGCGGTCTCGTGTGAACGGACACGTTTCTGGTGCCTATTGCGTGTGGACGGAATACTTTTTTGATATCGATTTCGATCCGTTTGCGTTATCGTCCTCGTGTGGCTCCAGCCTTAGTTGGAGGGAGTTGTTGCTCATCCAGTGGTGTATGTGTTCCAGGCATCTTGAGACTTTTGAAAGTGCCAGATGTTTATCCGGGGCAGTTTGGAAATAAATCTGTGTGTCATCGGCATATGTGTGGAAGTTGATGTTATGGCTCCTCAGTATTTGTCCCAGGGGCAACATGTAAATTAAAAAGAGCAGTGGCCCAAGGACTGACCCTTGGGGTACACCAGAGGTGACATAGTGTGTGTCGGAGGTGCTTTTCCCAAGACGGACATATTCCTGTCTTCCTGTGAGGTACGAGTGGAAAAAGTCCAGAGCCTTGCCAGTGATTCCCACCTCCTGGAGTCGCCGACACATGATGCGATGGTCAACAGTGTCAAAAGCTGCACTTAAGTCCAGCAAGATGAGTAGGCTTGGGGAACCACAGTCAGCCGCCATCAGCAGGTCATTTAGAACCCTGACTAGAGCTGTTTCAGTGCTGTGAGCTGGTCTAAACCCAGACTGGAAGGTTTCATAGAGCTCATGAGTGTGGAGATGTTCGTGAAGCTGAAGGACAACAACTTTTTCCAGAACTTTAGCTAAAAAAGACAGGTTTGAGATGGGGCAGTAGTTTGAGAGTACCTCAGGATCCAGGTTGTGCTTCTTCAGGACAGGTCTGATGGCTGCCAGTTTGAGAAAACAGGGATTTGTTTATTATGATGGTGGCAGTTGGAATAATGGATGGAGAGCAGGCTTTCAGTAGGGAGGTGGGGATAGGATCAAGGGCGCAGCTAGATGAGGTGATTGCTGAGATGATTTTTTAAAGCTCAGCTTGCGTAACCTCCGTGAAGCAGTTACGGGTTGGTGCATTTGACGGAGCAAGTACAGGATGTTGGGGAAAGACAGGTTAGTTTTTGGAGGCTTTGGCGATGTTAAGCCTGATGTTTTGTTTTAAAAAGTTCCACAAAGCGGTTGCAGTCATCAGTTGTAGGAGTGGTTGATGAGGGATCACTAGGCTTGAGCAACCAATGTATTGTGGAGAATAGGTGCTTGGGTTTGTTACGATTTGTCTCAATCAAATTGGAGTAGTAGGCTGACTTGGTTGCTCTCAATGCCGAGGAATAGGCCTTCTGGTGATCTCTAAAAGAGAGCAGGTGGACAGTTAGGCCAGTTTGCCTATATCAATCTTCCGACCCTCTGATTTTTGCGCTCTGAGCTGGTCAGTGTACCATGGGGCAGAGCGATGGAAAGACACCACTCGGGTTATTTCAGGTGCCAGCCTGTCTAGGCACTCATGCAGGGTGTTGTTATACCGGTGCACATGCTCTTCAAGTGAGAGTGCAGCATGGGGCCTGGATAGGGCAGAGGAGAGGGCAGACGTTAGCTGACTATGGTCTCTGTCCTTGGTCTTACAGAAGGTTATGGTATGTTTTTTGCCAGGATCCAATGGGTGAGACATGACATCCAGCAGCACCATCCGGTGGTCAGACATGCCAAGCTCAAGAGTGTGGGTTTTGGTAACCGTGACATCAGCAGTGATGGCAAGATCAAGGGTGTGGCCATGTTTATGAGTAGGCTCTTGTATATGTTGGGTAAGAGGGAGACAGTCCAAGAGGTTGAGGAAGTCTGTGGCCAGTGAGCACTTAGGGGCATCAACATGAATGTTAAAGTCCCCTAGGATAACCAGCCTGGTGAAAGTAGGGCATATAGTTGTGAGTAGGCTTGTGAAGTCTGAGATGAAGGTTTTATTTGCCTTTGGTGGTCTATAGATAGATAGACGATTAGTAGGGGTTCTGGAGCTAGGCATTTAGCAGCTAGACACTCAAATGATGGCAGATCAGGAACCTGGATTTCAGCCATGCCAAAAGTTTCCCGATAAATAAGCGCTAGCCCCCCACCATGCCCAGAGTTGCGTGCTTTCTCAAAGTATTTATATCCTGGAAGTGTAGCCTCATTTAAGGAGAGATAGTCACTATTGTGATGCCAAGTTTCACTAAGACATACAAAGTCAATGTTATTATCTCCAACAAATTAATTTAAAACAAGTGATTTGTTTGTGAGAGACTGTATGTTTAGGGAGGCAAGTTTGACAGGCTTCAGCAGTTGGGAGGGGAGCGTGTGTTTTTTGAGGAAGCAGTGATGTCTATTAGTGGTATGCTTATTGTGAGAATGCCCAAATCAATGAAATTCCGTACCATGTTTTCACTGCTACTTTGTACCAAGGCAGATTCTCAGAGCCGTACACATGAGCCGTACACATGCTGCGTTTTTTGTGTAGCTGTGTCTTTAGTTGTAAAATGATGCGTGCCACAGTTTCCCCGCTGCGAGGCTCCGGCGCTAACAGTTCACGAGCGTGCTCCACTAGCACCCGGATATAAGGCGCTGTTATTAACCTGTTAAGCCCGAGAGACCCCGGTACCGGGGCACTGCCGCAACATCTTGCAGGAAACAGTGTCTGAGGGCATGTTCATTTAATAAACTATGAATGTTTTATATCCATGTAATGGGAAGAAACTCATCTAACTGATCATTTTTTTTTTTTTTCAAAAGAAAACCCACAATGCTAACACTGAGCCTCTGATTTAGCAACGAGCAAAACATGCTAACAGATTACTGCACCGAAAATCACTCGCAAAACCTTATTATTTATCTTTTCTCTACATCCATGACATTGTTTCACATCGTGAGGTGACACAGAATCGATGGGTACCCTCATTATCACTGAATTATACGAAATGGCGACGTTATAAGCAAAAACGGACATCAAAACAGGTGACGCTAGGTAGCTAAAAATGCTAACATTTTTACCTTGGCTCTGTAGTCTCTCCAAAGTGGTCTTCAATGGCATTAAAACGATAAAAACGCTGCTGAAGTTAATCCATAGGTTAATCCAATGTTTCTGTGTCCCTTTGAAATTATTTCTGATAATCCATAAGCAATAAAACTGCTTTTCTGTTTCCAGATGTCAGAGCTAGAGATAGGTTCGCTCTGATGCAAAACTGCATGCGCGAAGCCCCCACCTTTCACAATAAGTGTGTGTGGGGGACTCCCCCTTTGATTCTATTGGCTCTAACGGTCAGAAAGAGGTGTCAACCATCAAAATCGAGCAAGGGGGGCCAGAGATATGGAAAATCCACCCAAATGACCCCAGAAGTGGTTTCTTTTTGCTAAATCTCTCTAAAAAGGTCAAATGTCACTTGTTTTGCATCAATCTTGATACAGGGTACTTATTATATGTTGTACTTTGGATTCCTAAAGCTTTTAGTCTACCTTACCATCATCCAAGGGTGGTTTTCACTATAAGTAAATAATAATTTTGGACGGACACTATAATTTACAGTTTCTTACTATGTCAAATCTGAATTTTCTTTAAAATAAAAAACATCTATATTGATTCTGACTTTTCTACATCCAACTCACAGGTTTATCATTACTTTGAGAAACAAGATTATTAATTTAACCCTTTTAGAAGGGAAGATATGGTAATTTGTTCTGGGAATGTCATTTTCGAGCCTGAGACCTGAAAAACAGGCTCAGGGCTTAACAGGTTAAAGAGGTGGAGTGAGAGTCCTCTCCTGTCAGACTGAGAGGCTGATAACTGCAGCTCAGTGAGGTAAAGGACTCTCTGAGGGTTTAGATTGTTCACTTTAGTCTAAGTAGTGGGTCTCAAACGGTTTGGTAATCATTTATGTAAACAAGTATTTCCAAGGCACACTTTTATATGATCATTATAGTTATAAAAAACAAGAGAATAACAGGTATGAAATAATTCCAACTCATACTATAGGACAGTAACACAAAAATACAGGTTAAAAGGGGAGTGATTTGTAAAATATGCATAAAGAAAAAGTAAATCTGTTTACAGTTCTGTTTCATATGGGTATTATTGAGATACCCATATTGTTGTATCCATAGATTTAGTCCCTAATTTTGCTCTCAAAGTGCAGCAGATTGATGCATTTAACTTCAATTGCCCCCGGACCCCCCTAGAGGAGGTGAGGTCCACCACCTGCCCACACCCCCTGTCAAATTGTCCCACCCACATTGAGGATGCTTCCTACGCCCATGCTAACTGCAGCAGTGGAGGTATTGGATATACAATTGCTCTCTTAATACAAACGGGCAGACTGGTAGGCTAATACAAAATCAGCGTCAAAACTCAAAGACAGACTGACATAGATAGAAAACAGGTTTAGGTAAAAAAAACTGCAGTTTGAGCTAGTTTACAGACGGAGAAGCGGGGAACAAGCAGCGCCAGCGTCCTCTCCCTCACTCCCAACTCACAACTATTGCTTGGCTGGCCACAATTTTCACTCTTCATACATAATTTTTCTGATCATAATGTAGAGAAATTTGTCACGGCCGCACTATATGCTCATTTAATCAAACGGACACATATAACAAACACAGAGTCATCAGGTGTTCATCTGGTATCCTAAATACTCTGGGTAGGATATTTAGCTGATTACAGTTTTTTACTTAGAAGCAATAATGCAGCACAATATTGTAGGAGTGAGCAAATAATCGTATTTTAATCGCAATTATGATTTTGGCCTGCCACAATTACGAAAACAACATAATCGAAAAAAACAATTATTTAGCTTTGCTAGGTTGTGACAGTGCACTGCAACATATTTGATCTAATTTATTTTTATTTATCATATTTATATATGTTTAGTAGCTTGTGGAAGTGCGCTCCAAAATATTTGTTGATCTTGTTTATTGGTATTTATTATTTTGATATTATTTATTTAAATGTAAATATAAATGTATCATTTATTTTATTTATTTTTGTATTGGTTTTTCAGTTGAATTATACGTTCAGGGTATTCAACAGTTAAAAAGATACTGTTCAAATTATTATTTGTATTTGTTTTAAAGTTCAATAAATGGATATTTTCAAAGTCAATGAATAATCGTATTTAATAATCGTGCTATCAATTATTGACCAAAATAATCGTGATTATGATTTTTGCCATAATCGAGCAGCCCTACAATATTGTCAATACGTTCTCTGACAGGCTGTCTCTCGTGCACTGGCAGGGCGTTGCTGTGGAAACGCTTTGATCTTTGAACACACCTGTCAGTCGTTAACTAAATCCAGTGGTAATCTAAAGATGTTCAGAAACGATGCAGGAATGTGGTACAAGAATCCCAAAACGTAATAGATAAACAGTTAAAATAGTCAGCTAAAAGTGAGCTAAAATGAATGGATATTCAATTTCAATTTCAAACCTTTATTTAACCAAGGGAGACCTGCAGCAAGTAGGTTACAACATGAAACATAAAACAACCTGCAGCAAGTAGGTTACAACATGAAACATAAAACAACAGAAAACAATGAAGGACATCATACATCATATTTACAGGGCTACATTTACATACCTATCGGCATTGACAAGTACCAACAGTATCAAATAGCATTGCACCTATCCGAGCTTTAAAAACATGCAACCAATTTGCTCAGTTTCAAATATTTTTGCAGACTGTTCCAAGCAAGAGGAGCTGCGCACATAAAAGCTTTCGTACCTAAGGCAGTCCTTGCACTTGGCACATGTAACAAAACCACATCATGTGATCTCAGGCAATAGCTACTTGCGACTCTCTGTGAGATCAGAGAGCAGATATAAGATGGTAGTTTACCCAACATGGCTTTATATATGAACATGTACCAATGACTGAGCCTCCGTACAGTAAGTGAAGGCCAACCTGCCCTGGCATACAGGGTACAGTGACGAGTAAGTGCTTTACAATTTGTAACAAATCTCAGTGCACTGTGATAGGCGGCATTTAACTTGTGCAGGTAATGGGCAGGTGCATTCATATAAAACAGATCAAGTCCAGCACAGGTAAAAAGGTCACAGAGACTAGCATTTTCCTGGCCTCAAGTGAGAAACAGGACTTGTTTCTGAAAAAGAAACCTAGCTTCAACCTCAGCTTTTTAAGCAGATTATCGACCTGAAGTTTAAAAGAGAGGCAATCATCAAGCCAGATACCAAGGTATTTATAACAGGCAACCACTTCAAGTACTTTTCCTTGCGCAGTAACAATATCCGAAGTGGTCTCTGGTGTCTTTTTAGCTTTTGAAAATAGCATTACCTTAGTTTTATCAACATTTAAAAGAAGCTTTAGTTCAGAGAGCTGAGTCTGAATAATATTAAAAACAGCCTGCAATTTAAAGGTCCCATGTCATGCTTTTCCGGTTATTAACCATCCCCTTGTGTTTTATGTAGCTTTTTATGCATGTAAACGGTCTGCAGAGTCACAAACCCTCAAAGTACACCCTGTAGCGAGTAAAACTCTTACACAGAAAATACCTGTCTATGCTGCCCCAGAACGCCTCGTTGGAGATTTTTATTTTTCCATTGTTTTCTTCTTATAGTGTAGTAAGTACAGTGACGTATTGGGTATAGTGACGTAACGTCTCCGCGGATTGGTCCTCACACACACACACTCAATCATTTCTCAGTTGCAGCTCCGCAGATTTCTCAGCCTGAACTCAGCCTGAACTCAGCCTGAACTCAGCCTGAACTCAGCCTGAGACGGCGAGACGCGGCCTGGGCTCGTTCTGAGCATACACACAGACTCACAGCCAGGCTGCAGGTGTGTGTGTGTGCTCGGGCTGGGTTCAGGCTGGGGTTCGCTGTGTCTCGCTGTCTCGCAGATCCCCCGCAGCAACCAGGAAACGACACCAGTAAGCCAGCTCACACTGTCCGCTCCAGCAGCGAGCCCCGCAACGTCCCGCCAACTAGGCACCCAGATCCCACGCAGCATTATCATCTGTTTGTCTTTGCTGGTGTCATTTTCTGGTTGCTAACGCCATTGTAACACATAATCACTGATGTTCCGCTGCAACGGTGGTGGACTCATCAGAACAGAGTGGGCGAGCTGACCAGAGCACACTGGGCTCATAGGGAGGGGGGGGCAGGAGCTCCAACAAGCCGTTTAGGACAGAGAGTGAATACACATACTATACAGAGATGCTGTATGAGAAACCAATGTGAGTTTGGAAAATTGCACAACATAAATATATTTTAGTATACCTCAACAATGGAATTATGATCAGTAGAAATGGCCATGACATGGGACCTTTAACAACAGCCTCCTTGATGGAGGGACCTGCATAATACATCACGGTATCATCCGCATAAAAATGTAAAGTTGCTCCATCCACATTTTGACCTAAGCTGTTGATGTAGATGGAGAATAATAGTGGACCTAAAACAGAACCTTGTGGAACACCATTTGTAATGTTTAACCACTCAGAAGTGAGCCCATCAAATTGAACACATTGGGACCTTTCAGAGAGGTAGTTCACAAACCACCCCACTGCATGGCTGGATATGTCAATACTGGCCAGCCTCTGCTTCAAGATATGATGATCGACGGTATCGAACTTTGGAAAGATCAATAAACAGAGCTGCACAACTCTGCTTATTGTCTAAGATACCCGCAATATCATTCACCACTTTCATTGTTGCAGTGATGGTGCTATGTTGCTTTCTGAAGCCTGACTGATGTTTAGACAGGATGTCCTTTTTACATAAAAACTCCTTTACCTGTTCACTCACTAGGCTTTCAAGAACCTTAGCTAGAACTGACAATTTAGAGATGGGCCTATAATTATTTAATAAAGTGGCCTCCCCTCCTTTTAGTAAAGGCAAGACATAAGCTGACTTCCATATTTTTGGAATTGTGTTTGTGCTGAGGGAGAGGTTAAAAAGAGTAGTGAGAGGTGGAGCAATAACATCTGCAGGTATCTTTAAAAAGAAAGGTTCTACGTTGTCCGGACCAGCCGGTTTCTTAGGATCTAACTTGGTTAAGGCTTCATGAACAACATCAATAGTAAAAGGAGAAACACTGAAGGGGTTTTCCAAACCACATTGTTCAGAGTCAGACTGTGGTGTTCACAGAAGCAGAGTTAGAAACAGAATCAAACAGAGAGCCACAGGACACAAAATGCTCATTAAAACAATTTAACATAGTAGCCCTGTCCGATATAGTGCCAGATGCTGTGGTAAGGCACGGAGGTAGCTCATTACGGATATCACCGGTGGATATCGATTTAATGGCTTTCCAAAATGTTCTAGGATTATTCAGGTTTTTTGTGGTAACTGACATATAATACTTAGACTTAGCACTTTTGATTTGTGATGTGAAGCTATTCCTTAGCTGCCTAAAATGAAGCCATTCTACCTCTGAGCCTGATTGCCTAGCCTTTGCCCAGGCCTTGTTTCTCTCATGCAGGAGACTAGACAATTCAGCAGAAAACCAAGGATTATCTCGTCCCTTCACTCTAAATTCACGCAGGGGTGCATGTCTATCAATAATTTCCATAAAACCAAGATAAAAATAAGACCATGTAGTTTCAACATCATCAAACAGATCGATTTTTCCTCAATCAAAATCAAACTGATCATGTACAAAACCCTGCTCCACAAAATGTTTTGTGTCTCTCTTAATGATAATGCGAGGTTTACCCTTTTGGACCTTTGTGTCCCTAATTGTGGCTACAATACAGTGGTCACTCACATCATTTGCAAATACTCCCACAGATGAGTATTTATGGGGAACATTAGTTAAAATGAGATCAATTAAGGAGGATTTACTAGGGGACTTAATATTAGGGCGAGTAGGACTGTCTACAATCTGAGTAACATTCAGAGAGATACAAAGGTTTTTTAAATCCTCTGACACTGTAGTTAACCAGTCCCAGTTAAAATCGCCAAGTAGCACTATTTCCTTGAAGTCAAGTTGAGATAAAAGATTTGCCAACGAAGACTAAGAGGCGCTTTCACACCAAGTACTTTGCCGTACTTAGTTCCCAGTACTTAGTTCATCAGAACTCTTTAGTTCATCAGAACTAAAGATCGCGTTCACACCGGAATAAGTCCCTGAGGGAGGATTAGGCAAATGAAGCCACTGACGTCACTTCTTCTTCTTCTTCTTCTTCTTCTTCTTCTGCTTTGGGTTTACTGGCAGGCCGCAAACAACTTCACGGCGTATACTGCCACCCGAAGTCCCCGGCCGGAAGTCCCCGGAGTTGGGGACTGGCTTCAGTAGAAGCTGCTGGGACTCCCATCAGCTTCTACTGAAGCCTTCCGAGTAAATCGCCAGAACGCCGACACCTCCTCATCTCCACCGCTCCCATGTTTTTTTTTGTGTTGCCATAAATTAGTCTCTCTGCGTTTGTGCGCTGGGCTAATGCTAATGCTAATAATGCTAATGCCAGCAAATACAATGGCGGCTTCACAAAACTTTTCCGAGTTTTACGGGGCGTGGTTTGCAATCCGCCCAGCCAATCAGAAATGGGAACCTTTTTCTCCCATGAAAGTACCTGCTCTCTAGCAGGGACTAAAAAGGGGGTGAAAAGATTCTGATGAACTAAGTTCTAGTTCAGAATTTTTTTGGTGTGAATGCAACATTTCAAGAACTATCGTAACTATACTGGGAAAAGTACTCCGGTGTGAAAGCGCCTCTTGAGTCTTGACTGCTGAGGGGAGTCTGTAACGGACCGTCCACACAGCAGCGTTAAAAAATCTTGAAACGCTTCTGCCCATTCACTTTGAATGGGGTGACGTCACTTTCCCTCACTTTTCGCCGAACTGCATTGTGGGCAGGCGAGCGGAGATTTTCAGGATTTTCAGGATTCAAAGTTGAACAATGTTCAACTTTTGAGGCTGAGGTGGAAGCGTCAGCCAATCAAATCCCGTGTACGCAAATCTGACAGTTCAAGCTCTAGCCAATCAAACGGCGTGTATGCTGGGAGAGACATACCGCAGGTCATTTCCTCATATTCCAAAACATGGAGGAGAAATTAGCGGTAGGGAATCACCCGGTGCTTTATGACCAGTCCCTATTTACCTACCGGGATACAAACCGGAGGAGCCAGGCATGGAGGGAGGTGGCAGAGACAGTGGTATGTTTTCGCCTGTTTGGGGAGTTTATATCCAGTTTACTTCAAACTTTTTTGCTTCGTATGTCGGGGGCGGGAGATTCATGTGATTGGTTGTTGGTGCCTTGCTCGCAAAAAATCCCCAAGCTTCAGATACGCCCACCTCCAAGATTTTTTTAACGCTGCTGTGTGGACGGTCCGTAACAGCCCACCACCATGACCTGTTGGCCCTTTGCCACTTCAATATTCAAGGCTAAAAATGTGAGTTGCTTACTAATTGATTTGGAAACCAACGTGGTTACACAAAACGTATTCTTCACATAAATGGCAACGCCATTAACAATACAACTTATGCTATTAGTACTTACTCAGCGGGGGTAATGTTAGCATCGGGACGCGCACCCAAGTTTCAGTCACACAGTCAAAATGTCTCTGAATTTTCTAGTTGTAGACGTTGCTTTATACTGATAATACTGAAGTATACTTTTCAGCAGTGCATGCTGGTACTTGTGATGCACCATTTATCCCGCAGTTGTCGTTCTTCTTCTCTGACAGCTGGGGATGCATCTGTGCGTGGCCGGCTGGATGGAGGGGGGGAAGGTGGGATACCCGACCCGCTTCCCCTCGGTCAAGTGTGGAGACAACCACGTGGGCCTGGTTATTTATAAAGAACCTGTGGACCAGAGCAGCATGTACGATGCCTACTGCTTCAGGCTCAAAGGTACTGCGGCAGCACAGTCTGTGTTCAGACAGAGGAAGATGTTTTTTAATCACCCCAGATTTCAGCTCCTAAACGGCATATGTTGCTTTAATTTGTTTTTGTTTAGTCTGCTGCAGCATCACAAAACCCCTTGTCTATTCTGGTGATGACTCAGACACAAACTTATAATTCGGGACGAATATTTTCATTACTCATTCTGTCACTTAACTCTTTATACTACTGGTCATACTCTTTCGTCATTAAGGGTTGTTGGTGACATTTTATCATTTTAACATTTGAAAATATACAAAAATATATATATATTAGATTTGATTTATTGACTTTATTGTAATATAATTATAAAATCCAACATATCTGATTTTGTCAGGTACATAAGAATAATGTCAATCATTTCATAAAATATGAAAAAATGTAATCAGAATGAAATCATGAAACAGAAACAAAAGTGTCAAAATGTGTAAATCCTCACATTTGAGAATTTGGAACCACAAAATGTTTTTGTTTCAGAATGTTTGCTTATATAAGTCTCTGTGCCTTAACAAATGGATAAGTTGACACAGTTTCAGCACCAATTGCATTCATTTCAAATGTAAGGGTTCCTTTGCTGAAATAAACTTGTGTGTGTGTGTGTTGGCAGGTGTTTCGTGTGTGTGTTCTGCCGATTACATTGGAAACGGAGACTTCTGTAATGGCGTCCTGACCAGCGTCCTTGCATCCTACAGCAACTTCTCTATCTTTTACAAGGTAAATGTGAATGTGCTTTATTTAAACATCATTGTTTCAAGCACAGTGTTGTGCTTGCATGATCGACAACCTCATTCAAATTTCACCATCAAGGACTCATGCGCCAGCTGTTTACAGCTTTTAAGCTGACTAAAAGAATCCAATCATATCATATATACTCTCGAAGTTCAAATTATTTCAACTTTAACAGCTGACCTTTCGAATGGCAACGAATCAGATGAAAGCTGTAGTGGCAAAAGCTAGCAGGGGAAGTAACCATATAAACGAAAACAACTAGCTGTTTTCACCCCAAGGCTCTGGGCCCAACCTCACCTGACCAAAGAGAAAATCCTGTATCGTTTGAATGCAGAAATGAAGCACTGGTTGTCTCTCTAGTTTCGAGCTGTGTTAATGTGTTAAGATTAGGGCTGCTCAATTAATCGTATTTTAATCGCAATTACGATTTTGGCTTGCAACGATTATGAAAACAACATAATCGAAATAAAACGATTATTTATTTAATTGTTTTTATTTTTTTTTAATTATTTTTTTCAGTTGAATTATACTTAAAGTTCAGGGTAATCAACTGTTAAAAACATACTGTTCACATTTTATTTTTCAATAAATGGATGTTTTCAAAGTAAATGGATAATCGTTTTTTAATAATCGTGATATCAATTATTGACTCATATAATCGAGATTATGATTTTTGCCATAATCGAGCAGCCCTAGTTAAGATAGGAGTGATTCGTCTCTATTTTCTCACAACTTCTACACTACCATTGTTGGAATCGAAAGTGGAATTTTTTAAATCATACACAGTGACTTTAACGACCGCAATTGGAAATGGAACATACCAAAATCAAAAATAATGTGCTGGCCTAGGATCAATATTTTGACTCCCAAATCCCGACAGGAACAGATCAACACATCCACACATCAAAATACAAACTATAATCTCTGTGTTCCTTGCTGGTCGAGAGGGGTTCTGATGAGCAAAATCACATTATCATCTTAATGCATAAATACCTTTTGACTTGTTTATGTGATTTTTACACTTTTTGCATTTTATGAATGAAAAACATGATTGGGTGGATTTAAAGTTTTAACAACAAATAACTTCACATTCCTCTCTTTATTTCTCCTCCCTTTGTGTAGTTGTTGTTGGACTATAGCGGCTCGTCTACGGAGGGCAAACAGCTCGTTGACTTTATGTCTCACAGGAAGTCTGAGGTCACGCTGTTTGTTCCTCATAATGCCGGCTTTGCCCCAAACCAGGTGATGTACCCTTCAATAATAAAAATAATAACTATAACTAAATGCATTTCAAATACCAACATCAGGTACCCTTTTAAGTTAACTTGTTTTAATGATTTGGAGTTTATATAATGCTCAAAGAAGGCAGGTGTATTTTATATTTATATCTAACTGTATATCAACATTTAATAATGAAGAATTTACAAAAGCAGGATAGAAACATACTTAAAGGTAGGGTAGGTAATTCACTTCAGAAACAAACTTTTTGTTATATTCCATGGAATGCTTTTAACATCCCGATAGCAATGAATAAATTAAATGCTTTGACAATAAATATATACAAATATTTCTTCTGTGGAAGCCGTGGTGCTGTAAAAAGCACGACCAATCATTTGAGCCGGCCCGGCTAAAATAACTGGATGGCCTACCTGCCTGTCAGCCTTCCATCTGTGCACAAACTTATCTCGTGCCCTCATTGGTCATGTGCGCGTTCGTGTGTGTTGGAGGAAGGGCTCTCTAAGGAAGTCTGAAGGAAGGGTCAGATTTTTTTCGGTTGTGTACTTTCAAATTCTAGCTTACTCGAGCTGGTTTCTCCATTCTTACCTACCCTACCTTTAACTGAAATAAAAAAGATAAAAAAATAAACTAATTTATTTGTTAGCTTTTAGGAAATAGTTACAGTAGTAATAGGTAATAAAGTTGTTATATCTAAGAGCAATTAAAATTAAGTGTAGCCATATTATATTTACAATATTTTTATTACAATATTTAGTTTTATTTAGTTGACTATTGATCACTCCGTTAACATTGGAGCGTAGAGAGCACAGTTATTTTAAAAAAAAATGTTTTTATTGTGTTTTGTCACTGTGTTTCATTTTATATGATATGATTATCTGATGAAAATGTTTTCGGTAAACGATTCAAACAGAGGACATGGACTGCAGAGATTTTTTAAATGTGTGTGTGCGTGCGTGTGTTTCTCTGTGTGTAGACTCTGTCTGGTAGAGATCTTGAGTATCACATCTCAGCCAATCACAGCAGACGACCATTTAAGGATCTGAAGCACCAAGAAGTCATTGTATCCAGACTAGGGTTCAATCTGAATGTTACCTATGGAAAAAATGAGGTGAGAAACACACATACAACACAATATGATGATAAGACAATAGAGCTTCCCAAAAACAAAGATATTCTAATATGTTAGATAAGAAGCTAAAAAAATGAATTTATGATACATGACAGGTTGAGCGTATTTAGAGTTTAATATTATCCCTCTAAACATTAAAGTACTTTTTTCCCCCATTTGATGTTGTGTTGTGCAATGTTTTTTTTCCAAATAAATTGGATTTGCAATATATAAAATTATATATTGTGAAGCCAGTTTCTTTGGTTCAGGTTAGTTTTGGATTGAGCTTTAAGATATTGTTTTCAGATATATTTTATCACCATTTGTTTATTGATTTGTGTCTTTGGCTTTCTAATGATTTCCCCTTAGAGCTTTAAGCTGGTGAACAAGCGGCTGCTGGTGGGGTGGGACATTCCTGCTGTAAATGGGATCATCCACATCATCGAGTCCCCACTGACAGCGCCCCCTGCACCTGTAAGTTATAATGGTTTATCCCAAAGCTGTCATCATGCAGCAAGGTTTTTTATTGGCGTACATTCACCAAAGTAAAGCATAGATATGAGTCATAAATAGACAAGAATAACAAACAAAGCTACATTTAAATGCCTCCACCTGTCGAAAGAAGAGAAAGTTAAAAACAAATATGAAAAAAATAACTATTCAATAAAAATAAGAAGAGTATAAAAAGGTGTAAAGAACAGTATGTAAAGTGCAAATTTAGTGTAACAATTTACAATTGTGCTGCTCTCTGGTGAACTAATAAGTTGATTCAGTGAAAAAAAATGATAATTATCATTAAAAAAAATCTTTTAAACGCGAATATCCCACCAACAATGACATGGTTATGAGCATGGCCTCCAGAACGCGCCGTGACAACCAACCGTTCCTCATGCTAAATGTAATGTTCCACTTGTTATTGGCACCAGCTACAGCTGTGAGTAGAGAGCAGATGGCTGTGTTTTGTATTAACGAAATTAAGATTCGATCAGCTGAGATGCAATTAACACCACAACTGTGTGGGACACAAGAAGATGATGAAGACTAAATCCCAAAAGATGTGCAGCCATAATCTAAATAAGTATTTTGTCCTCCCAAGTGACTTATATTCAGTGCTCATCTCCTTCACACACGTACTGTGACAACGTCCATAGAGTGGTGCATAGATGGCGTACTTTTTTAGGCCAACTTGGAAGTAAGCAACGCCCGGGTTCCCTCGTGTATTCGGATTTTTATATTCCATTTCGGATTAAAGCTGAAATTATCACTGTGGCAACATTTTTTTGCGGAAATGCCATCTCCAGAAGCTAACATTAGTAAAAAGCTATCATTAATGATGACATTTCAACAAAGGAGTTCAATGGAGGCGTTTCAGGCAGGGGTGTCTGGGAGAGAAATTCCCTCTGGAGGCAACTTCGGGATTTTAGCCTTTCCAAACCATCTACATGCACAAAAACCTATATTACACACTACAGGAAAGGGAAAACTCAGAAAAGCATAATAGGGCCTCTCTAAGGCAGCCAAAATCACAACAAAGTTTCTCTAATATTTTTCTGTTTCTGTTGTTGGAGGAAGAAATAGATAGACTTTTTTCTTTTTTCTTTTGCCAAACAACCTGAACTACTAACCTGCAAACTGTCAGACTTTCTCTGACATGTGAAGTGTTGGTGGCCATCTTTCTTTCATCTACATCCTGTAAACAGCTTCTTCTTCCTGTGATACAAAAACAAAATGGCTGCCAGGGTTAGTCCTGTTTAATTATTAATTTTAATTGGTTATATTTAAATTTTCCTTTGGGCAAATAAAGTAGAGCCAAGTAACCCTGGGGACAGTAAACGTGATAGGGTATGTTTTTTTATGTCGTCGTTTATAGTATTTCAACCCAGTCTCACGGCATTTCGTGTTATAGTCACAACATTTAATCTATTGATTCGTGTTCACCAACATGATTTTCCCCTTTTTTTCGTGTCACACAGAACGATTTTAAAAGCAATGTATTTCTATTGGTAGTATGTTTCGTGCCTGCACCACGTCTTTTTGTCCGGTCGGGTCTTGGAAGGCCGGAAGCTGTGTGGTTCATAAAAACATTTTCTTACTCAATATCAAGCCACAATTATTGATTTTATTTTAATGTCGGACTTTTTTTGCCATCCGTGAGGAAAAGAAATGGGGCTCAGAATACTGAAATATGTATTTTTTAAATCTTTTTTTCCTTCTAATTTGTTAATCTTTTCTAAATAACACAATGTTATTTACTCAACAATAACACACAATTATCCTTGTTTTTATTTATTTGTTTAATTCTATAATCTTGGGCTTTTTTGCCGTCCGTCAGGAACTGAATTTCAAAATAAAGTCACCGGAAACAGACGTAGGCGATACACACCCACTGAACTGATTACCCAAGATCCTCAGCTATGGTTGAAGCTCGGTGATTGGATGTTTTAGCCGCAATGCACGTTGGGATATGGTGTTTATGCAATATGAAATCCGAAAACAAGTTTGTGCACAGATGGAAGGCTGACAGGTCAACACACTCTCACTCCCTAAGCGTCCAGGAGCGACGCTTGGTCAGGGTCCCGTGGCGTCCAGTTGTGACGCGCCGAGGCTCCTTCAGCTTCATAAACGGACGCAAAGAGCTTTCAACTGATTGCAATGTATTCCCATCGGCGGCGGTATTTGACGCTTAGGGAAGCACGGCATTCGTTTGTGTCGGAGGCTGTTAAAGGCAATGTGAGCGTCCATTCCCATTGGATAACGGAGAATTGTACACCCGGAAGTAAGTATTCCCCTTACTGTCGATTGATTTGACAGTGATATCTCCACTATTCATCAACTCAAAAACACCAGATTATCCTTGTTAATTAAACGACATTGATAGGTTTTAGTGTGTGTACAATGCTTTTGTCACGTTTTCCCCTTCAATTTTGAGAAACAAGTCGTTTTCTATGAGTTTTGGATGGCCGATTACCCACAATCCTCTGTAGCAACCATAGACTGTATACAAAAATTAAATAATACATTATTCCGAGTGTGCTTGCTTTTCTCTTTGAAAGTCATCACATAACGGCATTGTAATACACGTTTCGGCTGCATTAAATATGACATATCTGCCGTAGTTAACTCTGCCCTGATGACAAGACTTCGAGACAAACAGGAACTGCCGCCAAAACTGAAAACTTGACGTGGATCTTAAATATATAAGCAATTAAACAACATCTTACATTTCTTTTCACACAATACGTCTCCTTGCAGTATCAACACTAATTCGGCTGACTTTTATATTTGATCCAATTGGTAGATAGGCTTTATTTACGCCATAACGGTGCACAGCGGATAGAAAGGGACACCTACTGGTTAAAGCACTTTATTGCATTTTATAATTTTATTATTAGATATTAATAGGAGGATGTGCAAAACAGACAAACTAATAAGGCTTGCAGGTTCCTCAACAGTGCATTACAAGACATCTATCAATATGTGTGTACCTCCACCATTACATTGTCATATTCTGCACATTTCTTATACTATCTACATACATCTTATAAGAGTATAATACATATGTATAATATCAGTTAAAATAAGTGCTTAAACATAGTTAACATTGCAGGAAAGCAATATATTAGACGTTAAGTACTTTGTCAGGCTTAATATTTATCTGTAGATACAAATGTCACTGTGTGTGCTGTGTGCTCTGCATGTGTGACCATCAAAGAGGGTTTCATCCCTCCATATTCATCTTCTATACCCCCAAAGCTTTTTTCTTATTCAAAAGAAGACCTTAACCTAAAGTATTCTTTAATGTTTAAATAAAGCCTTATTAGTTTGGTCGTGCTTTTTACAGCGCTACGGCTTCCACAGATGACATTTTTTAATGTATTTATTGTCAAAGCATTTAATATATTCATTTCTATCGGGATGTTAAGAGCATTCCATGGAACATAACAAAAAGTGTTTCTGAAATAAATTACATACCCCACCTTTAATATCGCATTAACACCTTATTTTATGTATGCACCACGACATCAAGTCAAATTCCTCGTATGTGTGAACCTACCTGGCAATAAACCCGTTTCTGATTCTGATTCTGATTGCATTGCGGCTAAAACATCCAATCACCGAGCTTCAACCAGCTGAGGATCTTGGGTAATTAGTTCAGTTCTGTGTGACACGAAAAAAAGGGAAAAATCGTGTTGGTGAACACGAATCAATAGATTAAATGTCGTGACTATAACACGAAATGCCGTGAGACTGGGTTGAGTATTTCATTAAAAATAGTCATAAAAATTGGCCACTGTGAGTCACGTCTCCATGACGCCAGTGCAGCACAGCGTTGCCGTGCCGTGTGTGTGTGGCGTGTGTGTGTGTGTGTGTGAAAAACAAGCATTGTTGAAGAAAAAAATGTAAGGTTTCCCTATATATTTAGTAACACTTGTAATGTGTGTGTTTGTCATATCTGTCTTCTCCAGATATCCGATCGTGCTTCTTCCCAAGGCCACACCCACTCGAGTGGCACTGTGTCGGCCATCTTGGTGTCATTGTTGCTGCTGTGTGTGTTGGCTGGACTTGGTTATTACGTCTTCAAACACAAGACGGACGCTTTCCGCTTCCACTATTTCAGAGTGAGACACGCACACACGGTTGAGAAGTGAAATATTTCATGACTTAATTAACTCTAAATTAAGCTCAAGTCAAGCTTTCATTTGGGTTTGAAGTGTGTTGTGAGCAGGTAAAATGTGTATTTTAGAATTACAATTATTGTTAACATAATACTAACAATATTTTATGTTTTTGTAAGACCTTTGCATAATCTTTTTCAATTTGTTTTTATTTTGAAGCACATTCAGTTTAAGATTGTGAAATTAGCTTTTTTAATAAACTTGGATTTACTTTCTATAAGTAGGAGTACATGTGATGACTGTACTGTGCAAAGCTTTGTGAAGTTACAGAAAATATTAAGTGGTTACGAAAAATCATTATTAGTTGTTAGGATTTTCTCCAAGAATCGTTTCAATTAGATACATATTAGAAAGCTGTGGCACACAGCAATCAGTGCAAAACAGGATACATTGTGGGGACATTGTGTGAAAATAAGGAAAAAATTGTAAAACTTCACCACCGTCAAAAGGTAAGGCTAAATATGATTACATGTAAATATGAATGCAGCAGATCAGATTAGGATGTTTCGGGACTTTTGATTCGGAAATATGTTTTTTGTGGACTTCTTAGAATTGTACCTGATCACCCAGCTATAGTTTGTCCTACAAAAAAGTCATAGAAATAGTGTAGTGTGTCACAAATAATGTCATAGCATAGTATGTCATGAAAATGTTTCTAAAAAGTAGTATATTGAAACATGTAAAAAATAAAAATAATTCTGTATACATTACAATCAATGAGATGTTTGCTGCGTAAAGCTAAGAGCGGTTTGTTTCCTCTGCGACAGAACGAGGATGAGGACGGTGCTGCAGGCGGCAGGATGAAGCCAGCACTGGTCTCCATCGCAAACCCACTGTACAGCGGCTCCAGAGCTTTCAGCGAGCCATTCGGGGTGAGTCTACAAAACAGACACTCAGTAATTTAGTAAGCACTTTGTTATTTAACTGCAGAAAAAACAGAAAGACTATGAAACTATAAAAGGTCAATGGTACAGTGGCTGACACGTGCAATAAGATAAAATAAGATAGACCTTTAATATTCCCCGTAGGGACATGCAAGTGACAAGCAGCAACAGAATAAGAAGAAGCACAGATATTAAACGTGGAATATAAAGGGAATTAAAATAATAAAATAATAAAACCCAAAAAAACATGTATTAACAGTAAGATAAGATAAGAAGTACTTTATTGATCCCAATTTGGGACATTTTTGCGTATTCATGGAAATAACAAAATAAGGGAGTTAAACTGGAGTTAAACTATGATCCGGTGAATGTACATATACACGTATACAGATATGTGAGCAGAACAGATATGTTAAATATCTTTACATTAAAGGTGTGGGTATAAGTTGTATGTGCATAAAGTGCAAATATTATTAAGGTTCAGAGCAGTTCATTGATGGGTTAACCCTTGGTTGTGCAGCCTGATGGCTACAGGCACAAAGGACTGTCCTCCCCCCTGATGGTGATGGGGGTCAGAGGCCTCTTGTTGCTCTGCCTGTAGTGCACCACCAGCTCCTTAGTCTTGCTAATGTTGAGCCAGAGTTGAATCGGAAGTTGGAGGTGTAGAGGGTGAACAGGAATGGTGACAGCGCAATTCATTGGGGTGCACAAGTCTTGTTCACCAGCACATCAGACACGCTTCCCTGCAGTCTGACACACTGAGATCCAGGCCACCAGGCTGGGATCCACCTGCATCACTGACAGCTTCTCAGCCAGCAGGTGTGGCTGGATCGTGTTGAATGCGCTGGAGAAGTCGAAGAACATGAACTCAGGGAGCTGTGCAGCTTCTCCAGGTGTGTGAAGGCTCTGTTGAGCATGTAGATCAGGGGTGTCAAACTCAATCGAAGAAGAAGAAGAGCAATAAAACAGAGCTCATGGTTGTGGCACCCAAGGCCCTGCTCCAGAAGGTTGGTGACTTCATCCTCGAGGTCGACGGCTGCTCCATCTCCCCATCTCCTGAAGCCCTCAACCTGGGTGTCATCCTTGACTCCACCCTTTCCTTCCATTCCCACGTCAAATCTGTGACCAAATCGGCCTTTTTCCACCTGAGGAACATTGCCAGACTCCGACCGTCACTCTCGGAGTCGGTTGCCGAAACCCTAGTGCATGCATTTGTCACCACCCGCTTGGACTACTGCAATGGTGTCCTGTTCGGGGTTCCCAAAAAAAACCTGGACAGGCTCCAGTATGTCCAAAACTGTGCTGCTAGGGTACTCACACACACAAAGCCGTGGCAGCACATCACTCCCACCCTCATCCACCTACACTGGTTGCCGGTCAAGTCCCGTATATCCTACAAAGTACTCCTCCTTACCTACAAGTCCCTCCATGCCCTTGCCCCCCAGTACCTATCGGACATCCTTCACCCACATGCCCCACCCCGGAACCTGCGGTCCTCAGACTCTGGCCTGCTTACCACACCCGCACCAAACTGCGAACCTTCGGGGACAGAGCCTACAGTGTGGCAGCCCCCACCCTCTGGAACGCTCTCCCTGCGGAGATTCGCAACATCCCCACACTCGACGCCTTCAAAAGGGCCCTCAAGTCCCATCTGTTTGCCAAGGCTTTCGGCCCCTAATCGATCTGTTGTTTTGTCTGTCTGACTTTTGTTTTGTTATGTTTGTTTTTGCCCTATTACTGTAAAGCGACCTTGGGTCCCTTGAAAGGCGCTATATAAATGCAAGCTATTATTAAGCTATTATTAAGAGGTGTGAATAGGGGAACTGGGGCCAAATGGTGGTGACCCCCGCTGTACTTTTGAGATGGGGGTGGGATGATCAAACCGGTTGAAGGACTAGTTAAGATCATTAGGTCCCCTCAATAGCCATGCTTGACTGTTTGTAGCATGTGAGCCTCAAGCCTCAAGACGACCTTCCAGACGGGCTTAGCTAATTGTCCTTGGCTGCCCTTAGCTCTTTCTTCAGCTCTTTCTGAACAGCTTTATCCCCCACAGTGACTCGAGCCATGAAAGTCCTCTTATGCCCCTTTTCCACCAAACCGATTCCAGGGCCGGTTCCGGGGCTAAAACCTGATTAAGCTCTGGTTCTTCCTGTTTCCCGCACAGCCAGGCTGGCTCTAAGCACCGAAAACCGGTTCTTAGCTGGCCCCACTTGGCTGCTCGGCAAGAACCAAGAACCAATACTTCACGCTTATGTCGGAGGCTTGGTCAGATTAACCTAAGCAATAACATTTCACGGCGAGTACGGCAAATTAAAATTGTGACATTACATTACATATCATTTAGCTGACGCTTTTGTCCAAAGCGACTAACAATAAGTGCAAAAACCATAAAGATTCAAACTCATGACAACAAGGAAAGTGCAGATGTATTCACTTCAAGCAAGATCATACCATAGTAAGTGCTGCTTAATTAGTTACATGGCCTAAATTAACTCAAAAAATGCTTCGTATTTTTTTGGGTTTTGGCAATAATTACATTGCCAAGGTAAATCGAAATAGATGAGTTTTCAGTTTGAAACGGAATATATGCAGAGTTTCTGCTATCCTGATGTCAATGGTGGGCTCTTTTCACCATTTAGGAGCGAGGATAGCAAACAGGCGTGTTTTTGAGGGGTACCTGGGTTCCACTCGCAGTGATGGGAACCAAGCCGATTAGCTGACGCCGAGCGTAGTGCACGTGCTGGAGTATATGGTTTAACCAAGGCCTGGATGTAGGAAGGGGCTGTTCCCTTCACAGCTCGGTAGGCCAGCACCAGTGTCTTGAAGCAGATTCTTGCATCCACTGGCAGCTAGTGGAGGGTGCGAAGGAGTGGTGTAGAATGGGAGAACTTGGGGAGGTTGAAGACCAGTCTTGCTGCAGCATTCTGAATTAGCTGTAGCGGTCTGATGGCGTTTGCAGGTAGACCAGCCAGGAGGGCGTTGCAGTAGTCCAGGCACAAGATGACCAGAGCCTGGACCAAGACCTGTGTTGCCTCCTGGGACAGTAGGGGACGTTTCCTCCTGATGTTGTAGAGTGTGTATCTGCAGGATCGGGTTGTAGCAGCAATGTTAGCAGTGAAGTTCAACTGGTCATCCAGGGTCACGCCCAGGTTCCTTACAGTCTGAGTTGGGGAAGCAACAGAGGTGCCAATGTTGATGGAGAGGTCATGGATGGGAGAGTCCTTACCTGGGATGAAGAGCAGTTCAGTCTTGTATGGTTGAGCTTCCGGTGGTGAGCAAACATCCACTGATATATGTCAGCCAGACAAGCAGAGATGCTTGCGACCACCTGGGTTTCAGACCGGGGACTCCAGGTACTAGGGCTGCTCAATTAATCGGATTTTAATCGCAATTACGATTTTGGCTTGCAACGATTACGAAAACAACGTAATCGAAATAAAGATTATTTATTTTTATTTTTTTTTATTATCTTTTATTTTTTCAGTATACTTAAAGTTCAGGGTAATCAACTGTTAAAAACATACTGTTAATTTTTTTTCAATAAATGGATGTTTTCAAAGTAAATGGATAATCGAATAATCGTGATATCAATTATTGACCCAAATAATCGAGATTATGATTTTCGCCATAATCGAGCAGCCCTACCAGGTACTACTGCTGGGTTAATTTAACAAGTGCCGAAAGTTAGTTACTCTTGTTTGTCAGCGACCTGTTGTTCCCCATGATAACGGAGGGCAAATAAGGTTTGAATCTCCTATTACTTGCCCTCTTCTGCCTCACGAGGGCTCCAGTTTGTGTCCCTCGTCTGTAACTCCGTATGTCGGCTGGTAAATCCCTTGGTGGAACTGCAATTGGCCTGGAAGGGAGAGGAGTGCTTCATGCGAGTAAGTGATAGTCCAGCATTTTGTATCCATTCTAGAAAGTGTGATAAAAAGCCAAACACTATCATTTGAAATGAAGTATATTGAAAGGTCAAGAGTTATGAAAAGAATAAAGAAAAAGAAAAAAGTAGAAACAAAGGAGAGCTGCTCAGACAGGTTTCCACTCACGGCGGCGCCAGCTAGAGAGCTTTAGAGAGGTAAATGCTCTACAACAGTCAGAACCCTTTCAATGCACATTTGTTGAGAAGTCAGTGAAGATGTCTCTTCATTTGTGTGTGTTTCAGCATATTTGCGTTTTTATTTTTGCAAAGTTCTTGAAACTGCAGCACATTTCTCATAATGGAAGTGTGTTGGGCTGTTTGCCCCTGTTGGACACCGTACAAAGGTGATGAGAATCACAAAATCCAGACCACTTTCCGACCTCTTCTGAACAGTCAGCTATAAATATTAACTTTACCACCAGAAGCCCTCCCAATGATTTTTGTGATTTTTCTGGTTCGATGATTTTCTCTCCTTTCATGCAGGACGCCGGACCGTCTGAGCCAGCACAACCTGATGAGCCTCCACAGATTTTGGACCTGTCCTCATAAAAGTAGAGCGGTCTGTGTACAAATCACACATACTGTAACCTGTTGCCTTTATCAAGCTTTTTCTCAAATCATCTGTATCCAAATAAGAAATAAAATATCTCTGTTTACTTTATCCAGATACTCTTTCTTTTTTTACTAGCAGAATATTAAATTATTCTATCTACCGTAAAAGTTTGTGGTAAACTGTTCCAAATGATGCAGCGTTTTAGCTCCTTTTAGCTTTAGTTTTACATTTTCTTAATGGATCTGATAAACCAAACGTACAGTAATGGCTCAGCACCAAACAACAGACGGTTAGAAGTTACAGGCTACAGTACCTGCCTGGTGAAAAAAGTAAAAACTCAAGTAGCTAAAAAGACATAGTACAGTATGACAAAAAAAGAAATTAAAAGAGACAGTTTAGTGAATCATAGTATACCAGATAATACATGAAAAATGTTTTTGATTTATGCCATTAAAACGTAATATAAAAAGTCTTAATTATGTCATTAAAACATTCATAAAAAATGTCATAAAGGTTTGGTTTAGTATGACATAATAAAAGCCATTAAATGGTAAATTAACTTGAATTTATACGGCTTATTTGTAGTCTTCTTCAAATTTTCATTTACATGTGCTTTGGTACATTTGTATTTTTTATTTGCATCGTTTTTGAAACTGCAGTTTCTCTGACTGGACATGTTTTAAGCTATTGTAACACATTTCCACTTTTCCGCCACCATATTCAGACCACTCAAAGATGAAACATAAATACATACAGTGACTAGATGTTTTATTATTTTTTGTAAAACTTGGATACATCTTACGATCAGTATTTACAGACTTGCACCTTTATTTGTTTCGAAGGACATTAAAAGAATGCTTTATCCTTAACTTGAACATACAGAGTTAAAAGTAAAAAACAGTTTTAACAAAATAACCACGTCACAATCACTGCAAATCACAGCTTCTGGAAGACAATAAACTCCATCCGTCTGCTACTTTTCTGTCATTAATCATTGATGTTGTTGTATGTCAGCAGAGAAAGTGCTGAGTGTCAGAAAACAGCATAGGCGGCGCGTGAGGCTCAGGTTTGGGAAAGCTAAACATCTTTTTTTACCTGACGCTGCCCGCCTCGGGCGTCTATCGTTTTTCCAACCCAGTTAAGATTTAACGACGCCTACTTCCGCATTACGCAAGCATCGACGTAGCCCTACGCTACTGTTTCTCAAACTTTTTCATACCAAAGTAAAATGACAAAATAAACCTAAAAACACTGTAGGATAAAGGGGTAATACGAAGAAAAGATACACTACACTTTTTAGGCAATATTGAACTACAGTTTAAAGGGAGAGTTTTAGTACCCACCCTGTCATATACATTAGTTAAAATCAGACATATTTATTTATATAGGTCGTGTTAAAGGGAAAGCTAGTACTAAACAAAATATAGTATTTCAATCTAAAGTATTGGTTTCACCATTAGGCGCTTTCACACCGCAGTACTTTTCCCACAAAGGTTCATCAGAACTTAGTTCATGAGAACTCTTTAGTTCTCATGAACTAAGTACAGATCGCGTTCACACCGGAATAAGTCCCTGGGGGAGGATTAGGCAAATGAAGCCGCTGACGTCACTTCTTCTTCTTCTGCTTTGGGTTTACTGACAGGCCGCAAACCACTTCACGGCGTATACTGCCACCTGAAGTCCCCGGCCGGAAGTCCCCGGAGTTGGGGACTGGCTTCTACTGAAGCCTTCCGAGTAAATCGCCAGAACGCCGACACCTCCTCATCTCCACCGCTCCCATATTTTCTTTTGTGTTGCCATAAGTTAGTGTCTCTGCGTTTGTGCGCTGGGCTAATGCTAATGCTAATAATGCTAATGCGAGGATAATAAAATGGCGGCTTCACAAAACCTTTTTTTCGAGTTTTACGGGGCGTGGTTTGCAATCCGCCCAGCCAATCAGACATAGGAACCTTTTTCTCCCACGAAAGTCCCTGCTCTCTAGCAGGGACGGAAAAGGGGGTGAAAAGGTTCTCATGAACTCATTTTAGTTCCGGATTTTTTTGGTGTAAACGCAACATTTCTGAACTATATCGGAACTAAAGTGGGAAAAGTACTGCGGTGTGAATGCGCCTATTGTAGTATTACCATAGGTGAACTTTTTGTGGGGAAATAACTGTTATTTGTAGTCCAAAAATGAAAAAAAACACTCTGGGCAAAGAGGGATTGCAAATTTAATTTTGAAAAAGCAATATCATTGGGAGCAAAACATGTGGGGCCTTTTATCACTCATTGTAATGGTGCATATTATTGACGACCGACATCTGATAGGGAGAAGGCGTCACTCAACCCACCCTGCAGTGGTTTTTAAAAATCTTACTTGCAGCTTCACAGGGAGCGCACGGAACCAGATTATCAGTTTAAAAGACAAGCGCCACCACCTTCCAATGGACATCCATTTAACATGTTAAGCCCCATTCCCCGGGGGCGGGGAAAAAATCGCAACATCTGCAAGAAACAGCGTCTGAGGGCTTCTTAACATTTAAAAACCTATTCATGTGTCATACCCACTTAACGGGAAGAAACTCAGCTATCAGACAATATTAACCATTTTTAGCAAAACGAAACATAAGGGTAATAACAAAGGCTCTGAATTAGCCCTGAGCGAAAAAATGCTAACACACTTATCACAGAACTCACGTTAAAATACCCTTATTACTTATCGTATCTGCACAAACAAGGTATCGATTAGCAAACTGAGATTCCACAGATTCTACAGGTATTAGTATCATTACTGACCAATCCGAACTCGCGACGTGAGAAGCTAACACAGACATCACACCACGTAGCATTAGGTAGCCAACACGGCAATATGTCTTACCTTTGTTGTTTTCTGATCAAAAGTTGTCTTCAATGGCATTAAAACGATAAAGACGCTGCTGAAGGTTAATCCATAGGTTAATCCAATGTGTCTGTGTCACTTTGAAATGATTTCTGATAATCCATTGGCAATAAACCTAGTTTTCCATTTTCAGATTTCAGAGCGTAAGATCGGTTTCGCTTTGGGCAAACTGCGTGCGCATAGCTCTCACTTCTCAATGGTAACGTGTGTGTGTATGTGGAAATTCCCCTTAGATTCTATTGGCTCTAACGGTTCAAAAGAGATGTCAATCATCAACATCGACCAATGGGTTCCAGAGAAATGGCAAATACACCCATTTCCACCCAAATGACCCCAGAGGTGGGTTGCTAAACCTCTCTAAAAAGGTCAAATGTCACTTGTTTTGCATCAATCTTGATACAGGGTGCTTATTATATGTTATAGTTTGGATTCCTAAAGCTTTTACTCTACTATCCCAATTACATTGTTTTACTATGTTCAATCTGAATTTACTTTAAAATAAAAAAATCTATATTGATTCTGACTTTTCTACATCCAACTCACAGGTTTATCATTGCTTTGAGAAAAAAGATTATTAATTTAACCCTTTTAGAAGGGAAGATATGGTCATTTGTTCTGGGAATGTCATTTTCGAGCCTGAGGCCTGAAAAACAGGCTCAGGGCTTAACAAGTTAATTAATGATGACCTGAAATTTAGAGATGTTAATTATTAAAAACATACCTGCAATAGTGATTGTTACATGTTCGGACACCCATGGTTCCACACACTGCTAAAGAGGTTAACATTTTTCTTTAAGTGGACCAGAATTGAAGATAAATGAATATACAGATGTAGCACTCCAGATAGGACTCCAGCTTACAGCTTCCTGCCTAAGATCTGCCTAAGACCAGCGTCTGGGAATGTTAAGCCCTCCCACTATTTTCCAAGAGGGCGTTGCCAGATTTTCAATTTCAGGATTTAACCAGGAGATGGCGCTTCATTCACAAATACAGAAAGACAACTTTTCATGGACTTTCAGTTGTGTTTTGAAGAGCATTTGAACACATCAATATTTTAGATCAAATAAAGTATATCTAATCTTGTAATTCAATAATATATAGTCTTTATATATTAAATAATCATAATAATAATGTAAATGTTTACATTACACTTCTTTATTTGTCATGCGGTCTACCTACGCTGTAAAATGTATTATCTCTTCGATTTACACACGGCATCTATTGCACTTCTGTCCATCCTGGGAGAGGGATCCCTCCTCTGTTGCTCTCCCCGAGGTTTCTCCCATTTTTCCCTTTGAAATGTGGGTTTTTCTCTGGAAGTTTTTCCTTGTACGATGTGAGGGTCTAAGGACAGAGGGTGTTGTTTTCTCATACTGATATTCTGAACAAACTGTGCTGTTGTATTTGCTGTAAAGTGTCTTTACTGTAGGGTATTTTTATTATATGTGCAGCACTTTGGCTCGACCAAAAATCGTTTAAAAATGTGCTGTATAAATAAAACTTGATTTGATTTGAGGCTCATACTTTTACCTTTACAATCGTTTGCTTTAATATGCAGTATATTTTTTGTATATTTTTGTGTTTGCTTCCTCCTGCTCCATACGCATACTGTATGATTTATTATTATTATTATTAATATGAAGATATTATTAAGATAAGATAAGATAAGATAAGATGTTACTTTATTGATTGAACATTTTAGTTTAGAATGTGCTATCCCACGGTAATTCAGAAGGCTCACAGGTCACATTCCGACCATTATTTAAAACAATAGGCGCTTTCACACCGTCTACAGCTTGATTTGCATACAGTAGAGGGAGCTGTGGCTGAATGGCCGGCGATTAGGTGTTGCGCATTTATCATTAGGTGATCAGAGCTGCCTTGATTGATTGATTGAAAAGTTTATTAACAGCTTGTATATTGGGTACAGTACAGTACAGCTCAAAACATACAATTGTTAAGGGGATGCAGACCAGAGAAAGACTTTCGTCTTGTTTACATCAGGGTCAGGGTCTGACGGCCTGCCTGCCGTCAGATTTTATTTAAAAAACAGGTCTGATTTTAAGACTATTTCTGCGCTCATAAAGAATGATAAGAATAAGAATAATGCGTATTGAACTGGTTTCATTAATTAGTGAGTTTATTTAAGGTAATTAGGTAGAAGCCCTTTTTTATCAGTAACAAATTTAGCAGTTGAACATAAAAGTCAACTAACTGAGTGTCACTTGCAATGACAGTGTTGTGTTTTTATTTTATGAACCTTTTACATTAAAAATGGTTGTTGAATATATAAATATTATGAATATGGATAAATACTAGGCTATTTATTATAAACGTTAGTCCTTAACATCTATCACTGTGTATATCACCATTCTTTAATACATGTTTGATACGTTTCTATGAAATAAGAAATGAATACAATTAAAATGTAATTATCATATCATATATTATAATGTATTGTATTATTAAGTAATATCATACATTAACCCAATTATAGCAGATGCCACATTGAATGGATGAACACATTTATGCATCAATAATTACAGTTGTAAAAATACTCATATGTATTTAATACTAATAACATAATGATTCATTTTACTTTCAGATGATAATACTTTTCAGGGTTAGGGTTAGGTCCGGTCTGACAGCGCTTAGCTCTCTGCTGCAGAGAGGAAGAGAAGATCACTGCTCTAAACAAAGTCAAAAATCGCACATCCAAAAGGAATAAATATAATTAATTCTTATTAATACGTTAAGTCTTGTTCATTGTTTTTCACTTTTATTAAATGTTTGATATTTCCGGCACAGACCCTTTCATACCGCCAAAGCGCGATAGAAACAACAGGAACTGCGACAGCATAAATATGCGAACACAAAACTACAGACTGCTGGAGAAGAGATATCACAGGGGGGGGGTTGGGACACAACCAATTAGTTTTAAACAAAGAGTATACTCAACATACAGTAGGCATAGGGGGGTGGGGGCTGGTGAACGGTATGGTCAATGTTTGTAAACACTGTGACATTTTGACTTTATTTGATCATTTCAGTTAACAACTAACGTTCATATTTCTCTTTTTGAGAAGAGAAATATGAATATGTTAGTGGCTGACCCAGCCCCATGGTCTGTCACAGTAGTGCGGGAAAGAGAAGTGCACTGTTTTGCCTGGCTGGACCTGTAATTTACAGGAAAGGAGTGCGCGCTACTAAAGAGACGCGCTACTATGGAAACCAAACAATGGTGTAGCTGTATTGAAGTCTGAGTGGACTCAGTAACATTTGGAGCGTTATGTTAGAATGAAACAGCCAGGTCGTGACTCACAAAAAAAAAGTGTTACTTCACTAACTGTAAGCTTGTCACTCAGAGTAACCTACAGTTAACTTAACTGATGGAAAAGAAAGATCAGGGGGGGGGGAGAGAGCTGTGGCTGATGGGCCATTAGGTGTGTAAACACACAGCTGAGAGCTGCCGTTTCTCTGAACTGTTCAGACTGAACAGTTCATTCAGCTATGCGTCGGGATCCTGATCTGCCTGACAAGGCTCCATTAAAATATAAATATTTGTTGTGAATTACTAAGTTTAGGCACGTTAATAACGTTTGAATTAAGTTGACTAAAGTATATTCATATTTGTCAGTGCCTTCATGTCAATTCGGCGAACATAAACATAAATGATCGTGGTGAAGATGATGATTAAATTAGGATTAAAAATCGAGAGCCGGGCTGCATTTCCTCCCGTTCGTTTTTGGAGCCGGCGGGCTTCCTGATGTTTTTTGTACAGTAGTTGTGGACTAAACAACATTATTTTGTTAAATAAAAACATTGTGATGTTTTGTAAATTTTTACATGTCTCTTATTTAGCACAGAGTATGATCCTATCCGTGACATATGGATCTTAACAAAGATCCGCTATACAGTAGTACCAGACATAAATCTACCGCACTGCAGTACAGCTCCAGTGTGGAATCCCACTGCACCCCCTGGTGGATCAATGATCCATTGCAGCTGGCTTCATTATAATTACATTTATTAATCAAGGGGGCGGTCTCAAGTCACGCTGGAGGTTGTCCTTTGAGCGAGGGCAGAGCCCGTGCCGACCACGGCCCTCGCATTTTAAACTGTCCGAAATGAGGTGCTACAGTACATCTGTAATGAATTATGAAATACATGGCAGAGCTACACAGATCCTCATAATGTTTTCACTCAAGATAATAATTATGTGCACAAGTTTCTGAAATAGATCTATTTGACATTTTAATATAAATTAGGTGTTAATAAACTGCAGTAGTCAGTGGCGGCCGGTCCATAGGGGCGCTAGGGGCGCCGCCCCACCTCTTCCCATATTGATAAAAATAAATAATAATTAAAATTAAAATAAAAAAAAAAAAAATATGTTTAAAAAAATATATATGTTTTTATTTTTATTTTTAATGAACAAGGTAAATATTATATAATTGGTATCAGTAAAATGTATAATCTACAATAAAATCTCGTTTAAAATTGTGTTACGATGTCTAAAGTTACTGATAAGTCACATGTTTCCTGCCTGGCCTTGCCCATGCACCTTCTCTCGTCTGGGCGCTAAGAGAGGAGCCTTCAACCAGTGCAGCAGCAGCCACCAGCAGCTGACTGTTGCTATCTGTAACGTGTAAACTATGCCGCGAAAATATAATTTCAGCCAATTAGCGTCGTCAAAGATGACGGTCACCGGGCGCCAATGTCAGCGCCCAGTGCAGTCTGTGAGTAGTTTGGACAGTGACTCGTATCCGGTTGACGCAGTAGTTGATGAGGATGGCTTCGTGTGCAGGTGGAGTCTCCGGACCTCGGTCCGCGCCTAATTCTGTTCAAGAGCTAATCTCCAATCCTTTCGAAAGGAGAAGTTTGGCAGATAAATTGTTGCTTAAAGACCTTGCACCGGACCAACCCGATTTGAATATATCGCAGCAATCTCGTGAAAAAGACAACATTTATACACGAGGCTTCACAAGTAGCTGGTACACAAGAAAGGCTTGGCTAGCTGGATGCAAACAGGTAAATGCTGTCTTTTGTTTCCCATGCTTGGATATCACTTTATATGTAGAGAGGAGGTTTCCCATGGTTGTTAGAAGTTTATTAATAAGTGGGGCATTTATCACAGAAGTGATTGTTCTGTCTCCACGTTTGTTGCATTGTCTGTGATGTATTTTCCAACGGTTATAGCTCCTGTTCTGTCCCAGCAACACTACACGGTTTGCAGCTCCACCACATTTTTGGTTTATCTTCGGTGTCGCTTAAAATCTGCTTCCCATCGGACTAAAACCTCCACGTAATCTGAAGACAGATACTTGAAGTTATTTAAACCTTTTGCAAACTTTATGTTCTTTCTTGCTCTAGCCTTGCCAGATACATTGTACATAACACATATATTATCATTATGCTAACTGGTTGTTCGTGTTAGACGATGTAGCTTTTTCATTTCTGAGTTATTGATATATGTAAATAAGCCTGTTTGTAAATAATCCTCAGAGAAACAAAGAAAAAACACAATTTATGACATTTTGTGCTGTGGTTATTTTTTTTAAATTGCATTTATTCACAGTTCAGTTTGAAATGCTGTAGTGACTTGTATTGAACCACTTAAATATTTATAATTAATGCTACTGAAAAGATGCTATTAATTTTATATCTCACATGCAGTTCACTGTAAAGCTACTTGGTGAAGGTGTTGGTTCATAAAACATGAACAGTTTTAAGAAAGAAAAAAACAGACCAGTTCTGAGAACACAAATTCCTGGTAAAGTAGTAGATGTTCAGGTTGATAAATAATATTTTCCACACTGAAGATTATGGAGGTATTGATCAGTCTTCTCATATTTTTAAGCCTCGATTTCTCCTTCCCCCCCCCCTCTAACATCACCAGAAGTCATCATTTAAGGGGTCATTTCTCGAAATGTGCCACAGCATTCCACTATAGTACTTCAATTTCTTTATTAGTGCGAATGCTGTGCCACAGCATTCCACTATAGTACTTCAATTCTTTATTCTTCCCCTTATTTCACCAATACTTTGGCTCTCCATAACTGCAGCTTATTTTCAGCTACAGAAACCATTCAAATATCAAACTATTCAGCCTGTTCAGGAATCGATGGGAAACCTTCAACTTTTTAAAAATATTTTATACTTTTTGAAATATTCAGCTTTTTAAACTCTTTTTTTTTAACATTGAAGTCAATGGGAGATGCCTTCAAATCCTCTTTTCCTACACTTTGCGCCAAATGCTTCTCCTTCCACATAATTTCAGCTAGACACTTCATTCCAACTTTCAAATGATCACAACACCTTCAGCGATAAAACTTGTTATTCAGATTCTTCATATCTTTTACACTTCTTGAGATAATTAACTTTGTTTGGAGCTTGGTAAAGAGGCTTTCTTCAGATTTTAACATTAGTGTGGATGGAGCAGCTCGTTAAGTCTAGAGTGCTTTGATCTCAAAACAGAGTGCAGCAGTGCTCCCCAAAAAAGGTTTTAAACTTGCCATATTTCCCAAACCCTACACTCCTCAGACATATTTTTTCATGAAAAACGTAGGAAAACCTCTCCTAGGTTGGAAAATTTAAAAAAATTAAGAAGAAATATTAATCAAAATGCCTCTTGAGGGCATGAAGAGACAAAAAGTCCACCTAGCTCCCAATTGATTCCCATGTTAAATCTTTCCGGAACTTTCTTCAGAACAGAGAGAAGTACACTTTAGACAAACTGCTCCCATCTCCACATTTTACACACAAAACCAAAAAAAACAACATATATCAGTTCATTGGGGTTCCCTGATGCTCACGGTCTGGTCATTTTTTGATAGGAGCCATGGTTTTTGAACAGGTGGCAAAATTGTCAGATACAAACCTCAATGCATTCTTAATGGGACTCAGTGCTGCAGTGGGTAAATTGTCATAAGTCGTCACCATGGTAACCTTTCATCTCTGGGTTTACACACACAGGTGTTTGTAAACATTCACCACTACCACTACCACTACCACTACCCCTCTCTGTCTCTCTCTCTCTGTCTCTCTCTCTCTCTCTCCTCTCTCTCTCTCTC